>NW_024111788.1:0-16887 GCF_003073215.2 Triticum urartu | reverse complement strand
AAAGACCAAATCATTTCTGCAGGTCCAGAGAGTCCACAGCAAAGCACAAACTCCAACCCTAGTTTATTTTCACACCATGTTCTTGTTTATGGGCTTCCTGTACACTATGAAAATTCCATTCTTGTATTCTATTATATTTATTTGTAAACCCTTTTGTTGTCCATTACATAGGTAGACATATTCTCATTTGGAATGATCTATTATGAAATCTTCCTTGCTGGAGATAAGAGTACGAGAAAGATGAAGGTGGAGCAACTCAGTGATATAATTCGAGAAGGCATAGCAGAATATGATCAGAAAGGGCTTGTGTTTGATCTGGATGACTATATACGTGAAAATCACACAGATTTGTTCGAAGGCTGGGAAGGTGAATACAGAATTCTAAAGGCAACGCTCAGAACGGAACCAAGCGAAAGGCCTTCAGCTGCCCAGATCCTGGTAACTTTGAATTCACTAAACATGTGTTCTCGGGTTCTAATATTAATTCGTGTGTGATAGTATTAATTCTCATGTATATTATGTACAGGACCTGCTTGATTTTTGAGGACTGTACTTGCTGAAAAGGGAAGCAAACGGTTAGATCAACAGCGATTCAACTGCAGAATTTAAATTTCACTCAGCAAGTGTCACATTGTTGTATTTATTCTTTTGTGTCATATATCCTTTGCAGGAGTCGACTGACATGGAGATCAAAGTCTCACTCTTCTGAAAAACACTTGTATGTGACGTACAAATCACAAAATAGGATACAGAGGACATCCTGGACCACTTGCCCTTGATATGGAAACCGGGACAAGGTTGTAAAGATAGGAAGTCAAGTATAGATGAACATGATACTGAATAGATGAGGTACATTGCTGTGTATGTAGATGTTTCTAGTGAGAAAGTAACTGTAGAGAGTTTGATCTTACCACGGTGTGCTACTCATTTGTACTGAGTACGGAACCAACTTTTGTTACCGAGTTGTGGAAACTTGGGAGAATGCTCGTTCTCTATATCTTGCTATGTGCTTGAATGCTACTCCTATTTGATTCCCTAGTTCTGGGAACTGCTTAATGATCTTTACTGGAGTCTAGTAGTTGGTGCTGCACTTGAAACATCTGCTGTGGGCGTGTAAACATTCCAGTTTGCTCCTCTTTACACTTTCTCCTTTTGCATTTAGGGTTTGGCAGATGGTTTCCAGCCTTTTTTTGTTAAACCTTCAGGAAACATGTGAAGTATTGGACAATGTTATTTACATTTTGCCATGCATATAGTATATTCTAGCCATTGGACCTCCTGTTGTTTGTTCTTTTTCTATGTGTTTTTCAAGTATCCCTGACGTGCCTGCTTTATTTTGTTTCTGCCGTTGGCATGTCTGTGTGTTGAGTGAGGGAGAGAGAGTAAAGGAGAGAGTGTGTGTTTGTGTGTGAGGCTTTGTCAATGGGCGATGTGGCAGCCGCGGCGCTGTTGTCTCTCTGTGCGGGGTTCCGTGGCTTCCCGTGAGCTTGCAAGGCTCGGTGCCCACGGCGACAAAGAAAGCAGGGCTGTGTGTCGGTGCCCATGGAGGTCTCCGGCGCATGATCGGGAAAAGCGCGTACATAGGTGTGTTTGCTCTCTACGGCTAAGTTTGGTTTCTCCCCGACTGAGTACAATATTCCATTTACACTTCAAACATTCTTGATTTCTGAACTTTAACATCATAGGCTTCACGGCATTTCTGAACTTGAATAGTTGCATTTCTGGAATTTCAACATTTCTCAACAGTTTCCAGTTGCAAAGATATCTCACCGAACCTGCACAAACGTATGACAAAACATTCTTGATCATATACTCTTATAGAGTAGTACATCACTTTAAAGATATAATTCGAGCCAGGGTGGTACACTTGGACACAAAGTAATAGAAAACAAAAATATCTGGATTTTTCTACAGCTAATTCTGCTGTTGAATGCTGATGAAGGAACATTTTGGGCTTTCAGCTTGACCAACGCGCGATGAGCAGGCACCGGAGGGCGTGCTCCGGCATCGGAGAGGCAGCAGTTGCCAACGTCCAAGGAGCAGGTCGGCGACCTCGCCGTGGCACAGTCGGCGCAGGCTCAGGAGCAAGCTGCAGCTGCGGGACGACCAGAGCAGCGGCCGGTTGGGAGCAGCAGGGAGAAGCAAAGGAGCGGCGGAAGCAACAGCGGGAAGAGTGTGTTTCGACTTTCGAGGGTACCATCCACGAGACGCGACCACCGAGGATACTAGATAATTTTCGCCTTTTCTTTTCTGCCTATGATGGGTCCCATCAGTAAGGGACACATGTTAACGTTTCCAATTTTCCTCGACGCGTCCCACCCGTAAGGAGATGAGAGTGGGAGCGCTTTCGTTTTATTTGCTTCCTAGGGTGGGTCCCGCCTGTAAGGGACATGTGGGCAGCAGCCCAGAAAGAAAGGGAGGAGTAAAAATGTCCACATAACGTCTTGTAGATGATGGAAGATCTTTAATGAACGAAAACGATACGAAAAGGCATTTTTATAAAGGCATGTGACGGAAAGAGGGGCGAATTTTGAGCAACCTCGGAAATTAAAGGTAAATCTAAGTAGTAGGTTCGACCCCATAGAAACGAAATTGTCCCCTTTTTAAATAATGGTGATGGTAGTTTATTTGGGGGGGGGGGGGGGGGGGGGGCGTAGTTTCAATCCTACGTGGATATTCCTCATTCATGTTGTCTATGAAGACTTTAGTACCTCATAAGACTGGTTGACTGTTGATTTTGTGATAAAAACATATTTTCTAGAATAATCAGAAATTTAAAAAGTTTGCAAAAAAATCAGAAAAGTTCACTGTATTCGAAGCAATTTCATCATTTTGGAAAAAGTTCATTTTGAAAAAAAATCATCAAAATTTGATTTCTTTTCACAAATTCTAAAAAAAATCATCAATTTTGAACTTTGAACCTCTAAAAAAATCACCGATTTTGAAAAATCAAAAAATAAAATGCAAAAAAGGAAAAACAAAAGACGAAAATGAAAAAGGAAAAAAGATAACGAGAAAACCCAAAAATAAAACAATACAATACCCCGGTCCAAAGAAAAAACGGATCGATGGGTCGACCCATTTAGATCGAAGGAAGGGAAGGGGGTTTCACTATTTACAAAAAAACCCTTTATGGGCTCTTAAGGCGCCAAATAGGTGCATCGAGTTGAGTATTAATTACCCTTTTTTTAGTAAAAACAACTTTGCTAGGGTTTGGCGAGTCCTCACTTGCATGCAGCACCACATCACACGTTGGCGCTTGGCCCTCTCGCTTCGCACGTGCGCTCACCCGTATCCACTTGCACGAGGACACGGACATCATGCAGATTTACACAATAGTAAGTTTGAGATCACGACATTTGCATAGTGTAAAAAATCGATGCGGTGGGGTTTTAGATTGCATGCTCCTGGACAAGGTCGACGTAGTCGTCGTACACCACCACATCCACCTTGCGCATGTATGAGCTCCCGTCCATCCTCACCTTCGCCAACTTTGCCTGACACCAGCATTCTTCCTCGTCCTCGTCTGCCCCCGTCTCGCCCTTCGCATCCTCTCATCCGGAGGCGCCATCGCCAGCTCGGTTAGCTCCTCCACACCATCGTCATCTGTAAGAGTAAGGCAACCAACATATAATAAATATTGGGGAGGAGGTGAGGATTGGACGAGGACTGAGGAGGCACATGCAAAGCATAGACACCGGCAATCCGTACCCCCGCCCAAGGAGATCTGTACCCCCAGCTGATTTTGTCTAGATCCGTCACTGCATTGCAACCAACCCAACACGAACGCGAACCCCCTGCCCCCCGATGAAGCTAGCTACATGGATGCGAAAACAAGGAACCAAATCGAGCGCATGCAACACCCCATGCGTGAAAGTGAACGGTGCGGGAGGAGAGGAAAAGTGTCAAATTGGAAGTGATTACCATAGGACCAGTGGGAGAAGTTGGCTTGGTGATGGATGGAGATGTCGACGCCGTGGAGGAGACGAAGCCTGCGGCCATCTCGATCGAGCGGGCACCCTCCTCTGGAAGCGTCTTGAGCTCTGGGGATTTGTCTGCAATGAACTTGGACTGGGAGGCGAGGTGAGGTGAGGGACAACACCAAGAGGTGGACAATGTGGGTAGGTATATATAGAGGTGGTTTTGCAAGGGCGAGGAGTTTAGGGTTTATAGGGACGCTTCCAGTGTATTGTTTTCTCGAATGAATAACTTTGGGTCTTCCTCTGTCCAGGGGATTTGGGGCAACATCTATTCTGATACACATGAATAACTTTCTTTTATCAAATTTATGAATTTTTAAAAAATGCATGTTTTTTGCGTATATAGTGTATTGTTTTAAATATAATAAATATTTTTAAAATATATGAAAAATAATATTTGAGTACATGATATTTTTTTCGCCATCAAACTAGTCATTTGACAATGTTTCTAAATTTTACCGAATTGAAGAAGGGCCTGCATGGGTCGTGGCGTGCCAGGCCTTTATATATGGCTGGGCTGAACTGGGCTGGGCCGTGCCCCCCATATGGCCAGGTGAGGGCAGCCGGAACCGTGAGGGCAATGCTGGGGATCCATCGATCTGGCCCTTGTCTCAAAAAAAAAATCGATCTGGCCCTTATACGTGTCCCGATCTATATCCCCTAAAAAAAACCGTGTCCCGATCTATAGGCTGCAGAGCTGACAGGCGCCGCCGAAAGGACAGGGAGCGGCGACGGCGTCCCCGGTGGGATCTGGGAGGCAGCCACGGCTATGCTGGAGGCGGCTCGGCAGAGGCTCCCACCGGCCTGAACCCATCCATCCCAGGCTCCTGCCGGCGCGGTCAACGGGCGAGCGGGTCGGTGAGTGGAGTCTCCCAACTGGAGGGGGGAATAAGCAGAGCAAGCGCATCCATAGTCCTCTACTAGGCTCAGGTTCGTCGTCTTCCCGCTCACTTCCTTCCTTCATGCCCACTACTCTTCGGCCAGCAGTAGCTTACTCAACCCATGGAGTAATTTGATTCCTCATGACCGAATCATTGCCCTTGTCTCGCCGCTGTTCGAATCGCGTGAGCTCCAGTCTCCATGGTAATGGTTGGTAGTAACACTCAGACATCAGTGCATCACTATTCAGTCGGAACGAGATAAAAGCACACACTTTTCAGATTACAACTCTGGGGCTGCCAGTTTATTCGAAAATTGCCTTTGGAGCCGGTTTTGAAAAATTCAAAATTCAACAAAATTCGTATTTTTACATTTTAAAAAGTTCTGAGAAAAAATACAGACATACATGAAGGCATAACACACATGTGCGCAAATTTTTAGGATGAAATACGTTGAAATGAGGGCTGTGCAAAAAAGACAAATCTGTGGCTTTTCAACACATGATACTATTCATCCCAAAAGTGAATGAATTTGTTCTTTTTGCACAGATAGCATATCAAGGTATTTCATTCTGAAATTTTACACACATACACATCACATCCTTGTGTACTTGTATAATTTTTTCAGATTTTTCTGAAACCAAAAGTATGAGTATTGACTTTTTTTTTTTCAAAAAATTCGGCCTCCATGGAGGCCAAGCTCCAAAATGCCATTCTCCAGTTCATTCTGTAAATAAATTTGTGTTTGCGCTAATGCATCATTTATATGCCTATAACCAGAGTCGCAGGAACCATATGTGTGCGCTGTCATGTTTCTTAGTTAGCACACAGTCTACTTTAATCCTTAGCATCCACTTCATATTCTTCTACTAATATTTTTCTCTGAATTCATAATTTGTAGCAGAGAAGCTGCAACCTGCAAAACCAAGAGAGGGCTGTTGTGTGTTGTGTCCTCGCCATGTCTGGACATCAAGGTTGGGCAGACCTGCCAGATGTTCTGCTTCATTCGATTGTTGCTCTGCTGGGCTCCTTCTCGGACCTTCTTGCCTTCGCTGCCACCTGCCGCTCATGGTGTGATGCCCTCTCCTCGTATCCATCGAAATCTACCTTCTCAACGCTCTTCCCGCCTCTCCTCCTCCAACCTGATGTCCCGGTGCGCTCTCCCCGTATGCCGCCAAAATTTGGTGACAAATATCCATGTCGTGTCCTTGATCTAGCCAGCCAACACTCGCGTCTTTGCTCTCAGATTCCCCTAATTAATCTTTCTCGTCTAAGTAATGACCCCCAGAGTCCGCTGGGTAGTTTCTGCTTCGTGGGTGCTTCTTATGGCCATCTCATCTTCTCTTGCAACAGGTCATGTCTCATTGTTGATGCGTTTACAGGTGTTACTGTTACACCGCCACAGCTACCGGGTGACGAATACACCGAGGTTTACTACGGTGCCCTCACGGGTCCCCTATGGTCACCCAACTCACATCTCCTTGTCACTAACGGATCCCACAGTTTCTTCTGGCATGCTGCTAGTCATTCTTGGTTGAGGCCTTGTCCCTGCGATGGAACGGTCAAGCAGATCGTGACCTTCAGAGGCCAGATCTTTGGGATGGACTCTGGTGGCATGCTCTTTGCCGTGCATTTGGCACCTCAGATCTGCATACAAAAAATGATAGTAAGTTGGGAGGAAATCATGTCCACCATACGGCATCTTGCCAATGTATGCCTGGTGGCGTGTGGGGATATGCTTCTCATGGTCGGTTGTCGGGGATCATTTCCGGCGAGAGGGGATACCTTTGAAGCCTTCCGCCTCGACCAGTCAACTGGGCATCCAAAGTGGGTGCAGGTGGAGGAGTTGGGGAATTGGGTGATCTTCATCAGCACCGACAAAAGAAGCCAACCATTATCTTTCATGAACCCGGAGAGGTGGGGAGGAAAGAGCAACCGAGTATACTGCTATTCCCATGATTCTGAACATTGGGCTGCATTTGAGCTGGGCAAGCCCGCCTCCGATCCAGATAATTTTGTTTCAATGAGCCAAGGCAGCATGGTGCAGCCTATGTGGGTTGTCCCCAGCATGTTCTCTCTGTGTCTTTGATGGATGTGCATTCTTTTTATGCATGGCTATATTTGCTAGCTGGAGCAGCTTCTTCTATAAGAATGTGTCGGAATGCATGAAATATGTCCATAGGAAAATCATGTGATCGTTGAAAGGAAATTTGTCGTTGTTATTTTGGCATCACTTGGATGTGTGGTTGGAGTATGGTATCTTGTACTCAGTTTCAGATTTTTATGGCAGTGATGTATTTGACTATGATCTGATGCATGTCATTTGTTTGTCTGTCCCAAACCTGAGCCGACTCCTGTAACCGTTAATTCCAGTTTCTGGGTATTAGTGTTGGTTATAACATTTATATTTTTGTATTTCACATGTGGTTACATACAAAGGGCTTCATTCTTTAGATTGCATTGAAAGGTAACATATATAGGGACGTGGAGTATCTGCTCAAATGAGCTCGGATGAATAGTAAAATCGAAAAAAAATCAAAAAATTCTGATTTTTTTGGTAAACTTTGATAAGTGTTGTAAGTGCTTGCAAATTTTCATCATGCGATCACATTCGTGGAAGGCTTGCAAAAATAAAATAAAATCAATGCTCTAAAAATGCTACCTTCAAAAGCATTTTGGAGCACTGATTTTGTTCCTTTTTTTTGCCATGCCTCACAAGAATGTTTTCTCATGATGAAAATTAGCAAACACTTACTCCCTCCGTTCCTAAATATAAGTATTTTTAAAGATTCCATTACAAACTACATAGGATGTATATAGACTTATTTTAGAGTGTGGATTCAATCATTTTGCTCCGTACGTAGTCCATAATGTAAGATCTAAAAAGACTTATATTTACGAACAGAGGAAGTAGAACATTTGTCAAAGTTTACCAAAAAAAAAATCAGATTTTTGATTCTTTTTTTCAATTTTATTGGTCATCCGAGCTCATTTGAGCTCTAGCTCAGATGGGTACTTTCGCATATATAAGGTTATATTCTTTATGATATCATACTTAGTACATGGCTGGAACTAAGTAAACATATGTGCCGATTAATACTACTAAAGCGAGATCCTGTTGTTACCCAGAGTAAATATACATGTGAGGCCGAGACGACACCACAACACATGTTATGCATCCGAGACTGCACAACACCGCGACACCACCTGTCGCAAGGAGAAGACGAAGGTCATGCGAGGCCGAGATGGTTCCATGACACCTATGTGCCATCGACTAGGTTGCAAGGCACCGCCTAGCAAAGACATAGCAAGGAGCACTCAAACACGAACCACAAGAACAACAAGGATGAAGCCTGCCAGAATGGGAAAGGCATACACCCCCAAGCCACGGCCCTCCCGGGCAGTGGCGATTCCACTAGGGAGGCTTCAATAGGCTTAAGCCTATCCTCCAAAATCCTATTTAAGCTAAACATATCATTTGACAAGTATATTTGGGTGATTTACATGCAACAATTACAATGCATTTGCTAATTAGATTTAGGGAATTTGTGTTTTAAGCCTACCCTTCAATGTCCTGCTAGATTCGCCACTGCTCCCGGGTGACAGGAAGTCGCATCCATGGCCGCCGCAACGAAGCCATGAAGCTCGCCAACCCAACGAACAAGCGCCCACCGAAGCTGATAGTAGGACAAGGGGGACCTCCCCAACCACCCACGGTTGCACCCCATGTGGGGAGCAAGCCGCATCCATGGCTGCCATTTGCACGCCAAGGAACCACCGACCTCTGCAACCACAGCAGGCCGACAGACAGGAGAAGAGGTGACCTCTGCAACCACAAAAATTTAAAGAATTGTTATCATGGCTACAAAATAATATGATTATGCCTGCGACTTAGCGTAGTATTGTAGTAGTATTGAACAATTGCGTACATGATCTAGTTGAGTACGCCTGTGGTAGTAGAAGTTAGGCTTCAAACGATCCATTCTGCTTAGTGTGTCATCATGTGTTGTTTGGTGTTTAGGCTACAAACTAGTCATAAGCCTATAGTAAAACAGAAATTCCATATTCATGGAAACAGAAAGTTCCGTTTCCACGTCTGTTGCACCGGAAATCACTGTTCCATTTTTGTTTCAGTTTCCGCATAGAAGTTTACATTTTCATTTCCAATTTGCAAATTTTTGTTTCCGTTTTCACATTTCCTCTCCGTTTTCATTTTTCCTCCGGAAAAGCAGAAAGTTTCCACTCCATTTTCATCCCTACCGTCTAGCAAAGACATACCAAGGAACACTCGAACACGAACTACAAGAACAACAAGGATGAAGCCTACCAGAAAGGGAAAGGCATACACCCCCAAGCCACAGCCCTCCCGGGTGACAGGAAGTCGCATCCATGGCCGCCACAACGAAGCCATGAAGCTCGCCAACCTAACGAACAAGCGCCCACCGAAGCTGATAGTAGGACAAGGGGGACCTCCCCAACAACCCATGGTTGCACCCCATGTGGGGAGCAAGCCGCATCCATGGCTGCCATTTGCACGCCAAGGAACCACCGACCTACGCAACCATAGCAGGCCGACAGACAGGAGAAGAGGTGACCAACAACATTGCCCCGCACCACACCGGGAAGCCCCCGACCACCACCAAGCTCCACAGAGAGTGCCACCCATGTCGTTCACACCAAAGCAAATGGGGGAGCCCGCTACAACAGTGGTGCAGGAACGGAGCAGCCCCAATGGATCCGAGATGGACCCGGCCGGATCCAGCCGCGCGCCCTAGGTGAAATCAGGGGCGAGCCCGACTTTTTCTCCAAAAACTATGAAAACTTCGGAGTGCCTGTAGAGATGAGGCGAGAACCAGCTATCTTAACTGTAACTGTCTTTTGTGAACTTTTTTGCATTTATTTCTGTGATACTGGAATCACACAAGGCCAGAACCAAGCTACAAAGTCTTCCATAATAAATTCAAAAATACTATTTACTTCTACACGTTGCATTTCCCAGGACGCACCATGGAAATCGCAAAGAATTTGCATCCCCTTGCACTTGCACAAATATATGTGATACTCCTGAGGCGATCTAGTATCTCCTCAACCCACTGGCATCAGTATATCCCTGAAAGGAAAAAGAATGTCCCAGAAGTCTATAAATACATGTCGCGGTAAAGATGGTAATACCTTGGAAACAATGTTCTTTTTTTTTGAAGGAAAACAACATTCTAGCACCACAATAATAAATATATGGGCGTTCTTCCCAAGCAAACTTACAGGATCAGATAATTTCTGTTCTACCAGTGAAACTCATGGATATCTACGGACTCTATTCGCCTGATATGACCCTGAAAATGAGTTGCAGAAGGTAAGCTGTAAGCGTCTGTAGCTTTTGCTTAAATTTATTTCACTAAAATGCTCAAATTTGATCTAGTTTGTGAATGGCAGACCCCCCCAACCACCACCTAACTGTCATGTTACTCCATCAGTGATGGCTATGCATGATAGGTGCTCATGTACAACTGAGAAGGGCTTACCAAAGAAATTGCAAACTCTTACTCTCTTAGCATCTTAAATCTCTCCTATGTTACAAATGACGTGGTGTTACAACTTACAAATACAATTATGTTGTGTTAAAGACCGCAAATTCACAATGATGCTGTCAAGTGTCAGCTTGAAACATCACTAGTCAAGTAGTAATCCGCTAGGTGTTCTACCAAAAGAAGTGGATACATAATTATTTCAAGAAAAAAATATAGATAATCATTGTAACTTATTAAAAGTTTAGGGTAATAACCGTACCATAAGGTCAATAATTAGAGCTTGGGCTTCGGCGTTGCTGTTCAGGCAGGTACCAACATGCTGGAATTAAGGAAAAACCGTAGGCATGAATTATCAGAACAGGACAGAGTGTTGCTGGAAATAAAAACAAAATAGCTAATTTTATTTAGGAAAACATTTAGGTGTCCAAATAAATATTTTTTAAAAGTCTACACATGCATACAAATAATACAACAACAACGACAACAAAGCCTTTCAGTCCCAAACAAGTTGGGGTAGGCTATAGTTGAAACTCATAAGATCAAAATCATGTCATGGTTCTGGCACATGACTTGGTTTCTATGTTACATAAATTTGGTAGAGAAACTTTTGAGTGACTCCATTTCTACTAAGTTTCTAGCTATCCTGTGCTCGAATAATTTTGGTACTGCAGAAAAAACAGTAGGCATGTACTTAAACTTGCGTATATATATTAAATATGCCTGGATATCACCACAGGAAACTATAAAAAATCTGAACAAAAAATAAATCTTAAATATCTGAAAGCACCCATCAAATCCCCCTCAGCAGTTCATCTACTGAATTTTTTTTGGCGAGAAGTTCATCTACTGGTTCAAAAAGGACATGCCACAAAACACCGTTTCAACCTCAATCCTTTAAAATGGATGTTTTTTGTTAATTAAGCAACTGAATTTAGGTACTACCCTCATACTTTCAAGTGCTTACCCTTACACATTAGAGGTGCCACCCACTTATACCCTTAATATTCCAATGTGCCAACTCCTCCAAAATGGTAATCCAAAGCTTTCACAGATTGTTCATCAGACAACTTGGTTGGAGATGTTGGAAACCAACAAGAATAAATATCTGCTTAATTTAGCCAACGAAGGTCCTCCTGACCAAGATGAAAGGGACAATCCGGCCAAGTCGTGCAGATGGTGATAAGGAAGCGATATGTCGAAAGTAGCAACAAGTGACCAGTAAGAAGGCGACGGACAATGTCAGGTCACAGAAAAGGCTACAGAAAGGACCGAGAGGCAAAGTCACATCAACAACAATGATAGGGGCACCGAGCTCGATTCAATTGAAAAGACCATGGGAAACCCCCAAAAAAGCGACTAAATGATTTACGGTGAAATGGATGAATTCCCCGCCATGCAGACAGATTCAAAATGAGATGACTTGGATGGAGTCAGATGGATGATGGACACGATGGCAATGGACATAAAGATGCAGCAACAGTGATTATGGACGAACATGCAGCAGAACAGAGAAGAGCAGGCAGAAGTGAAGCAGCACACCAGCACACATATAACCATCCCTACAAACCATTGAGCAAACATGACAGTAGAACCATGGCAAAAATGACCCAGTGCAGAAGAACCTCACCCAGCATCAACATCGCAGCAAGGCCCGACACCCAGTACAAGTGATAGCGTTGCAACTTGCAGTCAGCTCTTCTTCTTGTGTGTGGCAGCGACTGCGACACACCAGCATCAGCAGGACGGTTCCGGAGCTGGTGATGATATAT
This sequence comes from Triticum urartu, assembly GCF_003073215.2. Taxonomy (NCBI): domain Eukaryota; kingdom Viridiplantae; phylum Streptophyta; class Magnoliopsida; order Poales; family Poaceae; genus Triticum; species Triticum urartu. The sequence goes on along the minus strand of NW_024111788.1, from coordinate 4,732 downwards.
TGATATGCACGGGCTGGCGATGACGCTGGATAAAGAGCAGCAACAAGCTCTGATCTGGGGAAGCTGCCGACGACGGGAAGGGCTACCGCTGCAATGGGCCAAGCCTGCAGGGTAGCTTCTACCACCCAAGGGCGTGCTAATGTAGCCCAGCGACAAGTGGCAGTAGAAGAAGATGAGCCGCCTGTTACCTAGAGGATACCGGGCAGCGCGGTCCAGACGAGTTAGAAAGCCACAACCTGGCATCAACAGATCCGGCCAGAACGGTGATGCAGATGGCCAAACCATGCCTCCAAGTCGACCAGATCAGACGAGGATGGAGATTGACAGCGATAATGAGCTCAAGTCCGAACAAAATCAATGCCAGAAATGGGGAGAGGACAAAGGATACACACCCGGACAGTTTGGCCCGCGAAGACGACCTTGCTGTCGAGGAAGACGAAGACAAGCTGCTGCTACCATAGGGATACGAGAGAAGCTCGCCAAAGGAACACATGGCCACATGAGACAATAAGGAACGAGCTACCACTACATCTAGATAAAGATCGATGCCGCCACCAGGAGTGGAGATTGCTCCTCCCTGGACCAATGCAGCAGCGACGGAGAGTGGTGGCACCAGGAGAGAACCTGGCACAAGGATACTACCTCATAAGGAAGCAATAATTACCTCTAATATTTTGCATATTCCTTTTTCAAAAGCCAACTTAACGTTGAGAGGATCAAGATGGCCACTTTCATAATCAACAATAAGATCTTCCATGCATTCAAATGACCTGTACATAGTAAAAAAATGTCAAAAATTCTTGGATATAATGTCGATTTGTTGATATCTACAGCATTGTTAGCACTTGGCACATAATTCCTTGGCGAGCCAGAATTTATTTAGTTCATGTCCTATATACTGTAGATTCTGATTGCATAGATTTGATCATTGTGACTTCAAACATTCTACTGGTGAATTACGCCATTGACCTTTGATGCTTCACAAGAAACAGATACGAGCAACTTTTGGTAGAAGTGTCAAAGAACTTTACTTGTTAACACCACTCTGTTCCTTCTGCGCTACCTCAAACTTCCCAAACCAAGGGAAGATAACATATTTGATGTACTCCAAACATGGGTTGCATACTGCTACTTTTGGAGGACAGACAGCCCTGCTTATTTTTCCATTCAAAGCGCACTGCAACATACAGAAGTGCAATTTCAAACAACCTTATTGTACCCAAAAAAAACTCTGGACAGGAAAGCAATGATTGACAACTAGAAAATGTACAAGAAGCAACATCTCTATCTACGTCCTTTTACATGGCAAGATTATCCAAAAAAGCCCATGCAAAACTGAACTACTCAACCCATATTTAGAAGCAGGGCCAGCCCTGGAGCAGGGCAGTGGGTGTGACGGCCTAGGACCCAAGCTAATTAGGGGCCCATATCTCGTGTATTTCGTATAGCATGCACTATAAAATGCAAGCTCAGCCTAGAGTTCATGGGCCCTACTTTGAAGTTTGGCCTAGGGCCCTTCAAATACCAGGTCCGGACCTGTTTAGAAGGACCAAAATACAGAAGTTAAGAGGCTCCTGTACTGTAAAGAGTTTTCAGGCTCCTGTTAACATAAAATTGACAACCTCATGATACTGACCTGAAAATTCTAGAATTGAAACAGTCTAAGTAAATTTAGCTTGGAATGCAAAAGTTGTGCCAATAAACGCTAACTTCTCTATTGCTGAATGACTATAACACATACCTCCTTATCGTGCATGAAGATGTTCCATTTTGGTTCCCTCATGTTATAAGGGTCCTTTAGTACAATATAAGGATTATCTACTAAATTAGGTAGTGTATCTGTACTTCAAGTTAAGGATCTATCTCATGAAATAAATATCATCATCCAAGCTCCAAACAACAAAGTACAAACAGAAAGATGCATCATAAACAATCAGGACTGCAAAAGAAGAAAAAAAGCCAGAATCAAGATACTGTGCAACATAATAGTTGGTTTGCTTTCGCTTTTTATGTCTTCACAATACTCTCTGGTTAGCATGACAATTTCTTGCTGATCCATGCTGAAGAGCCATATATCCGCCTGCAACTACAAAACAGAAGGATTTGTGTATTTAATGCAGGATCAAGATTATATACACATAAGCAGGATGCTCATAAACACAAGTTGTTTGTATCAGGTGCAAATGATTTTCTTTATTCATTAAAATAATTTTTCTATAATGGGATACTGAGATGATCACAAAAAACTATGGTGACCTAAACATTTTCTCAAGATCTAAATTAGAGCTTAGAGGCATCTACTCGAAAGAAACAATTGTGATACATTGCCGGTGCCCGGTGTTACAGAAAGGCTACTTCATACCAAAGTGCTAGCTTACATCAAATATTTCAAGCCTACCTTTTTGCTACAAACTCTATCCAGGTTACTTCATATCAAAGTGCTAGCTTACAGTGACTATGTCAAGGGGTGAAATCCTGCCCCTTTTGCTACCAACTCTGTTCGGGTTCATTTCAGTTCAGAAGAAGACAGATACATGGTCTCTGAACTAAAACCACGTCAGTTATTTTGGAACGGAGGGAGTATTTGTGTTGTGTTCACTACCTGAACAAACAAGAACTGGTCTAGCTTTTAAAATCTCTACTGTTAAAGTAGCCGCACAAGTAGAAGTGTCCATGAAGGGTGCTCAGTCTCATGTCTGTCCTATTCATGTAACATAATAATAATATGTAGTCCCCTACAGTATATTAGAACTAGTATATGTTTGTATTTCTTCAGTTATGATGGGACCTTTGTTTTCCTCAGTTGACTGCAAAATTCAGTTTTTGTATAAGCCATGACTCTACTTAGAGCCAACAAAGCAACAAAGGTTGAAAAACGAAAGGTGCCTAGCAAAAATGGAAGCTAACGAAGTAAAGTAATCTTTGTTTGACAGGACATGGTGAATTTATTACTAAGGAAACCAACCTTCGGACATAATATAGCAGCAACTTGCATGCATGGGTAAAATATCACAGCAGCAGGCAGTCGCGCGTCATATGGGGCTGTTTCCGTGCAACAGCTGCTCATTAAACAATAAATTGGCTTGCTTGTTACAAGAACGAGAAACTATCTGGCAACACAATGTTCAAGGGTTTGAAAGTGAAAAAGGACCAAAAATTAGCATAAAAAGTGGATACCTTGCCATTCTTTTTAGAGTGCATTTTCTGGACACATCCAGGGCAAGTGGCCAGTAATCAGATGCATGCCTTTCCAACACATCTGAGAACCATACAAGCTCTACTCTGTCAAGATCCATGCCAGCTGCTTTCCACATCTCAATATTGTAGCAGCCAATTTTCCTTATTACATATTTATTGCTGCAAATCCTATGGTTCCGTTGGGCAAACCAATCTGCTATCAATATTTTAACTATGTAACCAGCTTTGACCATCTTGTTGACATAAATTGTTTTCAGAAGCCCCTGAAAGATAGAGCAGATAACAGGCTAAATCAAGCTGGACTGCAGTGAGAATGAACATGGGCAGACAAGAGAAGAGAGGTGCGTGGTGTCTGCAGTGAGACGACAAAGTTCAGTATAGCTCAAACCGGGACCATCCTTGTTTGTCGATAACAGGCATACGATAATGTAAATGCAGATTTTTTATTTTTATTTTGTAGCTATACCTGGGTTATGTCCATCCAGGGGGTTGGCTCAAACCAAACGTAGCAAATGGGAGCATTCTTCTTCTGGAGCAGGAGCCGGAATTCATCCGCATAGACGCACTGATCCCCGATGCTCCTCAGGGCCGCGATCCTCTCATAGCAACTCGACTCCATTGAGTCCCTACAAAAGTACATGATAAATTCACATGTGACATTCCCACAGGCCACAGCTTTATGAAAGAGACATTGCAATCCATTATCCATGTCAAGTCCAACCTGTCGATGCTGGCAGCCACATCAGCCCAGCTATCCATGGTGGGAGTCTCGGAGGTTTGCTCCGTAGAGTTCGTCTCCAGCATACGTTGTTGCCTAGAGCGACATCAGAAGACGACGATAAATAAACAGATTATTAGTACAGTTTTGCTGTTTTGGGTTTGTAAGGAGGGCTTGAGATTCTAAGGGGGCATGAAGCGGATTGAAGTACCTCGCCATTCGGGTGGCAAAACCGAGGCGGAGACGGGGCCGCGAGTTGGGAGGCATCGGCGGAGGAGCCGGGAGTTGAGGAGCCGCAGGCGATCGCCGGATGAGCCGGCAGAGGGTGTGGAGGCTAGGTCTCCCTGGCACCCGCGATGGCGCGCAGATGGCAGCTGCGCAGGTGCTCCGGCGAGGGGAAGACGAGGAACGGCCGCGACGGAGGGCGGCGGTAGCAGAGCTAGCGGCTGCGGCGGCGCTAAGGGAGAAGAGAACCAAGGGGCAATTGGGGGCTAGCGGCAGGGTCGGGGCCGACCCGTCGCATAGCAATCGCTGGGCATGGACAGCCCGGCCCAACGAGCTGACCCGAGAAAACATATTTTGGGCCGGGCTAGGGCTTTTCAGATCTTTGATAGCTGGGCCTGGCCCGTGCGCCGCGCGCTCGCTTGGATCGATCGATCGATGCCCAGACCAAAAAAGCTGGCCGTCACGCAAAAACACACTCGAGCGACCGTTCGCTCGTTAGCAGCGTCAAAAAGACGCGAGACCGTTGCGGGCAGGCTTTCAACCCTCCCGCCTCCCGCCTCCCGCTTCCTTCCCCAACCCCCAAACTCGCTC
>NW_024111787.1:0-18971 GCF_003073215.2 Triticum urartu | reverse complement strand
GAAACTTGTCTCCTTTGTCGACCGTGGACGGATCCTTGGTCGATCCACTGCGCCGACTGAACGGTCTTTCAAAATTTGCAGTGCTGCTACTTCTGAGATCTCCGCCAAGGACGACGATCGAGAGATGGAAGATGCTGTTACTTCCAACCCTGGTATGATTACTGATGTTCTGCCTTGAATCGACTGACGATTTCTTATAACTCTGGTCGATTGAATTTTTCTCGTAGCTCCTCCTCATGTTATTAACCTTCCTGACGACGAAGACGAAGCGCCGCTGAGAGTGAGGCGGAACAGGAAAGCGTCGGCTGGCGAGACTCCACAATCCACTCCGGCGCCTGAGGCCGTAGCTCGAGACGGTGGCGATACCACCCGGGCTTCTGTGACTTTCGCCAATCCTCTGACGAGTGTGCGGCCCTCGACGTCGACCGTAAATCCGCCTTCGCTCTTCGCCACACACCACGTCCCTGAGGACCAAGTGGGTGCAGCTAAGGAAGCTATACGCCAGGCAGGCATCATGATGGAGCAGGTCAAGGTGGTTCGAGAAGCCAGCCAAGCGGCTTATGATGCGAGTTCAGCTCTTCAGAGTAACGTCCAGGTCAGTCGATTCACTGCTTGTTCTGTTAGGGTATGCTGTCTGAAGAATCTCTTTTCCGAAGATCTTTTAAATCTGTACACCCACTGGGTGTTTCTGTTAAGTTTTTTGGTCGAGTGGGGGCACGCTGAGTGCACCCACTGGGTGTAGTCCCCGAGACTACGGTGGACTGCTGGCAGTCGACTGTAGTCTTTATATTGTGTTGCTGTAGTTTTACTCCTTCACTCGGTCTGGCCAGGCCATGTCGAATGAAACTGTATCCGGTCGACTGCGGCAGTCGATTTTTTTTCAAAACCAGTGGGGGCACGCTGAGTGCACCCACTGGGTGTAGTCCCCGAGACTACTGTGAATGTTTTTGATTCGCTGTAGTCTTAGAAACGTCATCATTGTCTCTTGGTTACTCGGAAGCAACTTATCTTGGACCTCTGTCGACTGACTTTTGCAGAAATCCTGTGAACTTGTGGCTCTCTACACTGAGTTGGAGAACAAACAGATCCAGCTCGACCTTGACTTGAAGCTCGCTCAACGGAACCTGCAGAAGGCGCGAGACGAAGCAAAAGGTATGGCTGGCGAGGTTTCTCATCTTGACGAGTGACTTCCCTTTCTTGCTCATTCTTGATGTTGAGTTCACTCGACGTTCTGTAGATGAACTGGAGGAAGCTCTGAAGAAGAAGGATCAAGATCTTGCCGAAGCACAGAAGGAGGCCTCGAGCAAAACGAAGCTTGCAGAAGAGAAACTGGCTTCGGTCGGAACTCTTGAACAGGAGAACTCCAGACTGAAAACTGCTCTCGAGACAGCTAATCGAGAGGTCAGCCGACTGAAGAAAGACAAGCTGGTTCTGCACGACCAGGCAGGTGAGCTGGCGGGGAAGGTAAACGATCTGGAGGCTTATCTCGGTGGACTCGCCAAGAAGCTGTTCGTCATGCTCGAAGGTAATTATTCCGACCCGGTTGTCTTGCAGTTACCAAGCCTGCGTAAGGCCACTGTCTTATTCTTGAATCGTGTTTGCAGAATTCTTCCAGAGCTTCGAAGAGGAAACCAGTCGAGTGGAGCCAGGCTTGGATCCGCCAATTCTCTCGTGAAGGACGAGGCTGCTATGAACGTGCTCCGACTGGAGTCTCGTGTTACCAGCGTTGTTGACTATCTTGCTCGGCTGAAGGTTGCGATGTCGCGGATCGACACATCACTCTGGCCTGGAACGACGCTTCAGAATGACCTCGAGTCCCTGATGGTCGACTGATGAAGTCCCGGGTCGAGTGGCGGAATGGAAGAAATCTTCTGCCAGATGTGGTGCTGATGTCGCTCTGTCTCTGGTCCGCGTCCATTGCAAGGAGGCGCGAGAAGAAAAGCTGGCCGCCATCCAAGTTGCCAATACCAGGAAGCACAGCTTTCAAGACTTCATGGAGACTTTCATTGCTGCTGCTACTCGTATTGCAGACGGGATCGACTTGGACGAGTTCGTCGCCCCTTCCAGTCCTCCGCTTGAGGAATGAAAAACTTTTATGCTTCACTTTAAATTTGCCTCGGAATGCCGAGTGGATTCTGTAACCGTTAAACTCTGTCGAGCCGAGGGCTCGAGTACTTTGATCTGAGGTCTTGGACCTTTGGGTTTTATCCGAACTTGATTTATCGTTGAATATTACTTAGCGAGTAGGACTGCAGCTAAGCCCCCGAGGGAGTTTCTCACCACTCGGTTAGTTTCAATACTTAGGCGAGTACTTGGACTGCAGCTAAGCCCCCGAGTGGGAGGTTTGCTCTCCACTCGGTAGGATTTTCAAACACTTAGGCGTGGGAGGTTTGCTTTCCACTCGGTGGGAATTTTGAACACTTAGGTGAGCACTGGGCTGCAGCTAAGTCTCCGAATGGGAGGTTTGCTCTCCACTCGGTAGGATTTTTGAGCACTTAGGCGAGCACTGAGCTGCAGCTAAGCCTTGAGTGGGAGGTTTGCTCTCCACTCGGTAGGATTTTTATATACTTAGGCGAGTACTTGGACTGCAGCTAAGCCTCCGAGTGGGAGGTTTGCTCTCCACTCGGTAGGATTTTTATATACTTAGGCGAGCACTGGGCTGCAGCTAAGCCTCCGAGTGGGAGGTTTGCTCTCCACTCGGTAGGATTTTTATATACTTAGGCGAGCACTGGGCCGCAGCTAAGCCTCCGAGTGGGAGTCTGGCTCACCACTCGGTAGGATTTTCAAATACTTAGGCGAGTACTTTGGACTGCAGCTAAGCCCCCGAGTGGGAGGTTTGCTCTCCACTCGGTAGGATTTTCAAACATAGGCGAGCACTGGGCTGCAGCTAAGCCCCCGAGTGGGAGGTTTGCTCTCCACTCGGTAGGATTTTCAAACACTTAGTCAAGCACTAGGCTGCAACTAAGCCTCCGAGTGGGAGGTTTGCTCTCCACTCGGTAGGATTTTTATATACTTAGGTGAGCACTGGGACCGCAGCTAAGCCTCCGAGTGGGGGTCTGGCTCACCACTCGGTAGGATTTTCCAACACTTAGGCAAGCACTGGGCTGCAGCTAAGCCTCCGAGTGGGAGGTTTGCTCCCACCTCGGTGGGATTTTTATATACTTAGGCGAGCACTGGGCTGCAGCTAAGCCCCCGAGTGGGAGTTTGCTCTCCACTCGGTAGGATTTTCAAACTTAGGCGAGCACTGGGCTGCAGCTAAGCCCCCGAGTGGGAGGTTTGCTCTCCACTCGGTAGGAACTTAGGCGAGTACTTGGACTGCAGCTAACCCCCGAGTGGGAGTTTCTCTCACTCGGTAGGATTTTTAAACTTAGGCGAGCACTGGGCCGCAGCTAAGCCTCTAGGCTCGCCACTCGGTAGGATTTTTTGCAAACTTAGGCGAAACGGATTCGCAGCTAAGCTACCCACTGGGGGATTTCGTACGCAAACAAAAGTGACAGCAATTACAGGAAGAACTGGGACACTCTTGTCTTTGATAAAAATAAACTATAGAAGTTTTTCTTATTACACCTCATCCGAGTGAGAATTCAAGTGTAAAATGGGCGGAGTAGTTCCGCATTCCAAGCTCGTGGCTCGTCGATCCGGCGACCAACGTTGTAGAGATGATATGCTCCATTGTGGAGGACTCTGGTGACGATGAAGGGGCCTTCCCAAGTAGGAGCAAGTTTGTGTGGTTTCTGTTGATCCACTCGGAGGACCAAATCTCCTTCCTGGAAGGCTCGGCTCTTCACATTTCTGGCATGGAATCGACGCAAGTCTTGCTGATAGATGGTCGATCTGATCATAGCCATTTCCCTCTCCTCCTCTAGGAGGTCGACTGCGTCTTGCCGGGCTTGCTCTGCTTCGTCTTCGTTATAAAGCTCGACTCTGGGGGCGTTGTGAAGTAGATCACTCGGCAGGACGGCTTCGGCTCCGTAAACCAGAAAGAATGGCGTTCTTCCAGTCGACCGGTTCGGGGTGGTCCTCAGTCCCCACAAAACTGACGGAAGCTCGTCGACCCAAGCGCCTGCTGCGTGCTTGAGATCACGCATCAGTCGAGGCTTCAGTCCTTTGAGAATTAGACCATTTGCTCTTTCAGCTTGTCCATTCGACTGGGGATGCGCGACCGACGCGTAGTCGACTCGTGTGCCTTGAGAGGCGCAAAAAGCTCTGAACTTGTCTGAATCGAAGTTTGACCCATTGTCAGTGATGATGCTATGCGGGACCCCATATCTGAATATCAACTCTCTGACGAAACTGATAGCAGTGCTAGCATCAAGATTTTTGATAGGCTTGGCTTCAATCCATTTGGTAAACTTGTCGACTGCCACAAGCACATGTGTGAATCCGCTCCTGCCTGTTCTCAGTGGACCAACCATGTCCAGTCCCCAAACAGCGAAGGGCCAGACGAGTGGAATGGTCCTTCAGAGCTGATGCTGGCTTGTGCGACATGTTGGAGTAGAACTGGCAGCCTTCACACTTGTCGACTATCTCTTTCGCCATTTCGTTTTTGCCCTGGCCAGTAAAAACCCGCTCGGTATGCTTTGGCCGCGATGGTCCGAGAGGACGCATGGTGACCACAGGTCCCCGAGTGGATATCATCAAGGATTATCTGACCTTCTTCTGGCGTTATGCACTTCTGACCGATTCCAGTTGCGCTTTCTCTATACAACTGTCCTTTTATGACTGTGAAAGCTTTAGATCGACGGACGATCTGTCGAGCCTCTTCTTCGTCCTCTGGAAGTTCTTTCCTCAAGATATACGCGATGTATGGTATCGTCCAGTCGGGAGTGATTGCCAAGACCTCCATGACTAGGTCGACCACAGCAGGAATTTCGACTTCAGTCGGATCTGTGGCACTTTTCGGTTGCGGGGCTTCTTCTGTAAAAGGATCCTCCTGGACTGACGGCGAGCGGATGTGCTCCAAAAACACATTGCTGGGAATGGCTTCTCTCTTGGAGCCTATCTTTGCCAGATCATCAGCTGCTTGATTTTTCAGTCGGGGGATGTGATGAAGCTCTAACCCCTCGAATTTCTTTTCTAGCTTTCTTACTGCGTTGCAGTAGCCAGTCATAGCTGGGCTTCTGACGTCCCACTCCTTCATCACCTGATTAACCACCAAATCTGAGTCGCCATAGACCATGAGGCGCCGGACGCCGAGTGAAATGGCCATGCGCAACCCATACAAGAGTGCTTCATATTCTGCTTCATTATTGGAGGAATCGAAGTGAATCTGGAGAACATATCTGAGCTTATCTCCTCGGGGGGAGACCAATACTACCCCAGCACCGGAACCATTCAGCATCTTAGATCCATCGAAGAACATGGTCCAGTGCTCCGAGTGAACTTGAGTCGGAAGCTGCTGTTCAATCCACTCGGCGACGAAATCTGCAATTGCTTGGGACTTGATAGCCTTCTTTGCTTCAAACTTGATATCTAGGGGAAGGAGTTCAATCGCCCACTTCGCCACTCGACCAGTTGCATCTCTGTTGTGCAAAATCTCTGACAGTGGAGCGTCGCTGACGACTGTAATGGAATGGTCAGAGAAGTAGTGTGCAACCTTCTTCGTGGTCATGTAAATCCCATATACAAGCTTCTGGTAATGGGGATATCTTTGCTTCGAAGGAGTCAAAACTTCAGACACATAATATACTGGGCGCTGAACTCTGAAGGCCTTTCCTTCTTCTTCCCGCTCGACCGTAAGTACTGTACTGACAACTTGTCCCGTGGCCGCAATGTAAAGCAGCAGAGGCTCTTTACTGATTGGGGCAGCAAGCACCGGCTGGGTGGAGAGCAGAGCTTTGAGCTCTGCGAACGCTGCATCAGCTTCTGGAGTCCACTCGAACTTGTCAGACTTCTTCATCAGTCGGTAAAGAGGCAACGCCTTTTCACCGAGACGAGAAATGAATCGACTTAGAGCGGCCAAGCAACCTGTAAGCTTCTGGACATCGTGTACACGCACAGGGCGCTTCATCCGGAGTATGGTGCCAACTTTCTCGGGATTGGCGTCGATTCCTCGTTCGGAAAACGAGAAAACCGAGTAACTTTCCACCTGGAACTCCGAATGTGCACTTTGATGGATTGAGCTTGATATCATATCTCCTGAGGTTAGCAAAGGTTTCGGCAAGGTCAGTCAGTAGGTCGGAACCTTTCCGTGACTTAACCACAATATCATCCATGTATGCTTCTACGTTCCGACTGATCTGAGTGAGCAAACACTTCTGAATCATCCTCATGAACGTGGCTCCAGCATTCTTGAGGCCGAAGGGCATGGTGAACATAACAGAAGCACCCGAAATGGGGTGATGAAAGCCGTTTTGATCTCGTCGGGTCCATACAGACGGATCTGATGGTACCCTGAATAAGCATCTAGAAAAGACAAACGCTCACACCCCGCGGTCGAGTCGACTACCTGGTCGATGCGGGGGAGAGGGAAATGATCTTTCGGGCAGGCCCGATTGATATGTTTAAAGTCAATGCACATGCGAAGTGACTTGTCCTTCTTGGGGACCATGACAACATTGGCGAGCCACTCGGAGTGGTAAATCTCTCGGATGAACTCCGCTGCTAAGAGCCGAGCCACCTCCTCGCCAATAGCTTTCCTCTTCTGGACGGCGGACCGTCGAAGATGTTCTTTCACAGGCTTGAACTTCGGGTCGACTCGTAGACGGTGCTCAGCCAGCCCCCTGGGAACTCCAGGCATGTCAGAAGGCTTCCATGCGAAGATGTCCCAGTTCTCACGGAGGAACTGGATGAGCGCTTCTTCCTATTTGGAGTCGAGCGTCGTTGAGATGTGAGTCGGAGCAGCATCGGGGTCGGTCGGGTGAATGTGAACTGGCTTAGTTTCACCGGACGACTGAAAAGCTGATTCTGAAGCTGGCTTCTTGGCTCGCAGCAATTCACTCGGATCAGCAGTCTTCTGGTACTCTTGCAGTTCGACTACTGACATCTGAGCATCAGCGATCTTTGATCCTTTCTGAAAACACTCCTCTGCTTTCTTCCGATTGCCTGTAACGGTGATCACACCTCTGGGGCCGGGCATCTTCAACTTGAGATACACATAGCACGGTCGAGCCATGAAGCGTGCATAAGCTGGCCGGCCCAGAATAGCATGATAAGCACTTTGGAAGTCCACAACCTCAAATGTCAACTTTTCCTTGCGGTAATTCTTTGAATCACCGAAAACCACATCGAGAGCAATCTGGCGAGTGACTCGGCTTTCTTTCCAGGAATGACTCCATGGAAACTCATGTTGCTGGCACTGAGCCTGGACATCGGAATGCCCATCCCTTTCAACGTTTCTGCATACAGTATGTTCAGGCCGCTGCCACCATCCATCAGGACTTTGGTCAGTCGAGTGCCTTCGACAATTGGATCGACCACCAGAGCTTGCCTCCCAGGGGTGGCAATGTGCGCAGGGTGATCGGACTGGTCGAACGTGATGGCAGTCTGAGACCACTTCAGGTAGCTGGGTGTTGCCGGGGCAACCATATTCACTTCACGGTTAATGACTTTCAGTCGACTTTTGCTTTCGACATCAGCAAAAATCATCAAGGTGGAATTGACTTGGGGGTATCCATCGTCACTATCTTCTTTGTCCTCAACTCTGTCTGACTCTTTTTCCTTGTCTTTGGACTGCTTGCCCTGAAACTGCTGGATCAGGAGCCGACACTGTCGAGTGGTATGCTTTGGGTAAATGAGTTTACCCTCTTCATCTTTCTTGGTGTGGATGTGACATGGCAGATCCAAAACATCATTTCCATCTTGATCCTTTACTTTCTTGGGGTTCCAGGGCCCCTTGGGTTTTCCCTTGAATTTTCCCTGGGTTACGGCCAGGGCCTCCCCAGGAGCGGCTGGCTCGGCCTTCCGCTTCTGCTTCCGACTGGAATTGCCTCCGGTTTCCTGGGCGACTGCTTTCTGCTTGCCACTCCGGAGTCGATCTTCATCTTCTCCGTTAGCGTATTTGGTGGCAATTTCCATCATCCGATTCAGAGACATTTCTCCGGTCCGACCGAACTTCAGGTTCAACTCTCTGTTCTTGACGCCTTCTTTAAAGGCACAAACTGCTTGGTGATCTGGTACAGTTCTCAACTGTGTGATGCAAAGTGATCCACCTCTGGATGTAATCCCTCAGAGTTTCACTCGGTTCTGCATGCAAGACCGCAATTCTGTAAGGCCTGCGGTCGCTTGCATGTTCCTTCAAAGGTCGTGACAAACACTCGAGAGAGATCCTCCCAAGTGTAGATGCTGCTGGGTGCTAACTGATTCAGCCACGCTCTGGCCGAGCCCTCTAACAGGAGAGGCAAATGCTTCATAGCCACCTCATCATTGCCGCCACCAATCTGGACAGCCACTCGGTAGTCTTCGAGCCAAGTGTCAGGCTTAGACTCGCACCGGTGAACTTGCTGACTCCAGTCGCCAACCGGAAAGTTGGGAGGAATCACTGCGGCCCTGATGGCTCGACTGAAACACTCTGGCCCCGAAACACGTACTCTGCTGCTGGCAGGCGCATCCCTGTCGTGGCCTTCTCGGTGAGCTCTGTTCCTGTCAACCAGACCCTGAACGAGGATGGATCTCGCATCAAAGCCTGGGTCCCTGGGTCGACTGGAACTCTCCGCCCAACACTATGAGGGTGTCTGTCATCCTGCTGTCGAGGCGCATATGACCCACTCCTCGGGGGAGGGGTTGGCACTCGACGTCGATCAAACCGGTGATCATACTGCTCATTTCTTCTGTACTGATCGTGCCGGTCTCCGCGTCCCTCACGCCTCGGGGGCGATCTTGGGCTGTGAGCCGACTGGACTGTATCCGTTGCAACGGATCGACTGTGGATCCTATTCCGCGACTGAGAAACAGCGGAATTCTGGTTTCCCCGCTGCCCGGAGCAACGCTCTGATTTGCAACAAGCCCCTGCCAGCCTCCGACTGGGAGGGCTGAATCGATTCTGCTATACGGGCCGCGGCGCCAAATTCTGAACTGGGGTTCGATATACCTGCGTCGGCGGGAAGAGCTGACGTCGACTGGACTCGGGAGCTCGCTGACGCGCTTGCTCGTCGAGTATTCGCTGGAGATTCTCCAGTCGAGTGCGCTCGGCCAAGTTAGCCAAGCGCGCGTCCTCCAAGGCCCGGGCCTCGGGGGTTTCTCCGATCGATAGGAGTGCGGAGTGCGTCCATGTTCCGGCGGCGAAGCTCCTCTCGCTGCAATGACGTGAGAGGTTCGGGGAGATACTCATCGTGGGGATGCGACGGGTCGCCCCCACCCGCGCCTCCATCGGTGCGAGGGAAACCGGGAGGACTGTGTGTTCCATCGACCGCCAGAACCTCAGCCCTGGGTCGCTGCTGTCGCACTCGGATGCGGTCTCCGCGGAGCCAGTCGACAGGTCGAACAGGCCGTAGAGGGATTTGTCGGGCTCGATTGCCGCGACTTGTGGGGCTGCCGACTGACGGGCCACGACATGCCTCACTCACCTCTGAAGTCTCGACCGGCCGGAGCGCTTGCGCCAGTGGGAGACAGGGCAGGAAGATGACACGGGAGCCGACCGATACTGGGTCGACGGCTGCCGCAGGAGGACGCCATGAACACATGCGCGGAAGTGCGTCGCACCGCGGACAGGGAGGGCGTCGATGTCGAGTGGAGCCTCCTGAAGCCAAGCGGAGTTGTCGGCGACGAACGTGAGTGCGCCGAGACGGATCTCGCGGCCCTCCACCAAATCTCTGCACGAAAACATGATCAAAGGGATCGGAAAAATCGCAACTTCTCCAACTAGGCGCTAAGACTCCTGCCCCACGGTGGGCGCCAACTGTCGTGGTTCTAACTCTGACAGTGAGGTAGGGGGGTATGTATGGAGAGGCTAGATCTCAGCTATGGAGAAGCTATAAATACACCCGGATGTATGAGTTCAGGCCCTTCGCGGAGGAAGTAACAACCCTACATCTCGGTGCCCGGAGGCGGTCGACTGGATTATGTGTGTATGAATTACAGGGGTGCCAACCCCTGCTACTGAGGAGGGGGGTGGCTTATATAGAGTTCGCCAGACCCCTCCGGTCCTCAGTAATGCAGGGTTAAAATACATTAAGACTGGGCGTTACTGGTAACGTCCCTATTAAAGTGCTATGATGACCATAAAGACTACTTAATGGTCGACCGTTTGCTTGCGGAGTGACTTTAGATCTCCTGTCAGTCGAGTGGTTGGTCTTCGTAGTCGAGTGGTGGCTTCCTGGTCGAGTGTCTTGAATCCGTCGACTGGGATACGTTCAAGTCGATTGAAAGGTGACTTCTTCCAGGGATGTCCTTCGGTAGGGCTCTTAGGACAGGTCCATGCCCCTACCCTAGGTACATAGCTTCATCATGGACTACTTTTTTGAGTATGTTGGTAAGGTCCGGTCATAGTCACTTTTGGAAATCTCCAAAAAGATAAATACTCCCTCCGTCCGGAAATACTTGTCTCAAAATGGATAAAGAATAGATATATAGACTATAGTTATATATATTCTATTTTTATCCATTTTGATGACAAGTATTTCCGGACGGAGGGAGTATTTATCTTTTTGGAGATTTCCAAAAGTGACTATGACCGGACCTTACCAACATACTCAAAAAAGTAGTCCATGATGAAGCTATGTACCTAGGGTAGGGGCATGGACCTGTCCTAAGAGCCCTACCGAAGGACATCCCTGGAAGAAGTCACCTTTCAATCGACTTGAACGTATCCCAGTCGACGGATTCAAGACACTCGACCAGGAAGCCACCACTCGACTACGAAGACCAACCACTCGACTGACAGGAGATCTAAAGTCACTCCGCAAGCAAACGGTCGACCATTAAGTAGTCTTTATGGTCATCATAGCACTTTAATAGGGACGTTACCAGTAACGCCCAGTCTTAATGTATTTTAACCCTGCATTACTGAGGACCGGAGGGGTCTGGCGAACTCTATATAAGCCACCCCCCTCCTCAGTAGCAGGGGTTGGCACCCCTGTAATTCATACACACATAATCCAGTCGACCGCCTCCGGGCACCGAGATGTAGGGTTGTTACTTCCTCCGCGAAGGGCCTGAACTCATACATCCGGGTGTATTTATAGCTTCTCCATAGCTGAGATCTAGCCTCTCCATACATACCCCCCTACCTCACTGTCAGAGTTAGAACCACGACAGTTGGCGCCCACCGTGGGGCAGGAGTCTTAGCGCCTAGTTGGAGAAGTTGCGATTTTTCCGATCCCTTTGATCATGTTTTCGTGCAGAGATTTGGTGGAGGGCCGCGAGATCCGTCTCGGCGCACTCACGTTCGTCGCCGACAACTCCGCTTGGCTTCAGGAGGCTCCACTCGACATCGACGCCCTCCCTGTCCGCGGTGCGACGCACTTCCGCGCATGTGTTCATGGCGTCCTCCTGCGGCAGCCGTCGACCCAGTATCGGTCGGCTCCCGTGTCATCTTCCTGCCCTGTCTCCCACTGGCGCAAGCGCTCCGGCCGGTCGAGACTTCAGAGGTGAGTGAGGCATGTCGTGGCCCGTCAGTCGGCAGCCCCACAAGTCGCGGCAATCGAGCCCGACAAATCCCTCTACGGCCTGTTCGACCTGTCGACTGGCTCCGCGGAGACCGCATCCGAGTGCGACAGCAGCGACCCAGCGGCTGAGGTTCTGGCGGTCGATGGAACACACAGTCCTCCCGGTTTCCCTCGCACCGATGGAGGCGCGGGTGGAGGGCGACCCGTCGCATCCCCACGATGAGTATCTCCCCGAACCTCTCACGTCATTGCAGCGAGAGGAGCTTCGCCGCCGGAACATGGATGCACTCCACACTCCTATCGTCGGAGAAACCCCCGAGGCCCGGGCCTTGGAGGACGCGCGCTTGGCTAACTTGGCCGAGCGCACTCGACTGGAGAATCTCCAGCGAATACTCGACGAGCAAGCGCGTCAGCGAGCTCCCGAGTCCAGTCGACGTCAGCTCTTCCCGCCTACGCAGGTATATCGAACCCCAGTTCAGAATTTGGCAGCCGCGGCCCGTATAGCAGAATCGATTCAGCCCTCCCAGTCGGAGGCTGGCAGGGGCTTGTTGCAAATCAGAGCGTTGCTCCGGGCAGCGGGGAAACCAGAATTCCGCTGTTTCTCAGTCGCGGAATAGGATCCACAGTCGATCCGTTGCAACGGATACAGTCCAGTCGGCTCACAGCCCAAGATCGCCCCCGAGGCGTGAGGGACGCGGAGACCGGCACGATCAGTACAGAAGAAATGAGCAGTATGATCACCGGTTTGATCGACGTCGAGTGCCAACCCCTCCCCCGAGGAGTGGGTCATATGTGCCTCGACAGAGGATGACAGACACCTCATAGTGTTGGGCGGAGAGTTCCAGTCGACCCCAGGGACCCAGGCTTTGATGCGAGATCCATCCTCGTTCAGGTCTGGTTGACAGGAACAGAGCTCACCGAGAAGGCCACGACAGGGATGCGCCTGCCAGCAGCAGAGTACGTGTTTCGGGGCCAGAGTGTTTCAGTCGAGCCATCAGGGCCGCAGTGATTCCTCCCAACTTCAGGTTGGCGACTGGAGTCAGCAAGTTCACCGGCGAGTCTAAAGCCTGACACTTGGCTCGAAGACTACCGAGTGGCTGTCCAGATTGGTGGCGGCAATGATGAGGTGGCCTATGAAGCATTTGCCTCTCCTGTTAGAGGGCTCAGCCAGAGCGTGGCTGAATCAGTTAGCACCCAGCAGCATCTACACTTGGGAGGATCTCTCTCGAGTGTTTGTCACGACCTTTGAAGGAACATGCAAGCGACCGCAGGCCTTACAGAATTGCGGTCTTGCATGCAGAAACCGAGTGAAACTCTGAGGGATTACATCCAGAGGTGGATCACTTTGCATCACACAGTTGAGAACGTACCAGGATCACCAAGCAGTTTGTGCCTTTAAAGAAGGCGTCAAGAACAGAGAGTTGAACCTGAAGTTCGGTCGGACCGGAGAAATGTCTCTGAATCGGATGATGGAAATTGCCACCAAATACGCTAACGGAGAAGATGAAGATCGACTCCGGAGTGGCAAGCAGAAAGCAGTCGCCCAGGAAACCGGAGGCAATTCCAGTCGGAAGCAGAAGCGGAAGGCCGAGCCAGCCGCTCCTGGGGAGGCCCTGGCCGTAACCCAGGGAAAATTCAAGGGAAAACCCAAGGGGCCCTGGAACCCCAAGAAAGTAAAGATCAAGATGGAAATGATGTTTTGGATCTGCCGTGTCACATCCACACCAAGAAAGATGAAGAGGGTAAACTCATTTACCCAAAGCATACCACTCGACAGTGTCGGCTCCTGATCCAGCAGTTTCAGGGCAAGCAGTCCAAAGACAAGGAAAAAGAGTCAGACAGAGTTGAGGACAAAGAAGATAGTGACGATGGATACCCCCAAGTCAATTCCACCTTGATGATTTTTGCTGATGTCGAAAGCAAAAGTCGACTGAAAGTCATTAACCGTGAAGTGAATATGGTTGCCCCGGCAACACCCAGCTACCTGAAGTGGTCTCAGACTGCCATCACGTTCGACCAGTCCGATCACCCTGCGCACATTGCCACCCCTGGGAGGCAAGCTCTGTGGTCGATCCAATTGTCGAAGGCACTCGACTGACCAAAGTCCTGATGGATGGTGGCAGCGGCCTGAACATACTGTATGCAGAAACGTTGAAAGGGATGGGCATTCCGATGTCCAGGCTCAGTGCCAGCAACATGAGTTTCCATGGAGTCATTCCTGGAAAGAAAGCCGAGTCACTCGGCCAGATTGCTCTCGATGTGGTTTTCGGTGATTCAAAGAATTACCGCAAGGAAAAGTTGACATTTGAGGTTGTGGACTTCCAAAGTGCTTATCATGCTATTCTGGGCCGGCCAGCTTATGCACGCTTCATGGCTCGACCGTGCTATGTGTATCTCAAGTTGAAGATGCCCGGCCCCAGAGGTGTGATCACCGTTACAGGCAATCGGAAGAAAGCAGAGGAGTGTTTTCAGAAAGGATCAAAGATCGCTGATGCTCAGATGTCAGTAGTCGAACTGCAAGAGTACCAGAAGACTGCTGATCCGAGTGAATTGCTGCGAGCCAAGAAGCCAGCTTCAGAATCAGCTTTTCAGTCGTCCGGTGAAACTAAGCCAGTTCACATTCACCCGACCGACCCCGATGCTGCTCCGACTCACATCTCAACGACGCTCGACTCCAAATAGGAAGAAGCGCTCATCCAGTTCCTCCGTGAGAACTGGGACATCTTCGCATGGAAGCCTTCTGACATGCCTGGAGTTCCCAGGGGGCTGGCTGAGCACCGTCTACGAGTCGACCCGAAGTTCAAGCCTGTGAAAGAACATCTTCGACGGTCCGCCGTCCAGAAGAGGAAAGCTATTGGCGAGGAGGTGGCTCGGCTCTTAGCAGCGGAGTTCATCCGAGAGATTTACCACTCCGAGTGGCTCGCCAATGTTGTCATGGTCCCCAAGAAGGACAAGTCACTTCGCATGTGCATTGACTTTAAACATATCAATCGGGCCTGCCCGAAAGATCATTTCCCTCTCCCCCGCATCGACCAGGTAGTCGACTCGACCGCGGGGTGTGAGCGTTTGTCTTTTCTAGATGCTTATTCAGGGTACCATCAGATCCGTCTGTATGGACCCGACGAGATCAAAACGGCTTTCATCACCCCATTCGGGTGCTTCTGTTATATCACCATGCCCTTCGGCCTCAAGAATGCTGGAGCCACGTTCATGAGGATGATTCAGAAGTGTTTGCTCACTCAGATCAGTCGGAACGTAGAAGCATACATGGATGATATTGTGGTTAAGTCACGGAAAGGTTCCGACCTACTGACTGACCTTGCCGAAACCTTTGCTAACCTCAGGAGATATGATATCAAGCTCAATCCATCAAAGTGCACATTCGGAGTTCCAGGTGGAAAGTTACTCGGTTTTCTCGTTTCCGAACGAGGAATCGACGCCAATCCCGAGAAAGTTGGCACCATACTCCGGATGAAGCGCCCTGTGCGTGTACACGATGTCCAGAAGCTTACAGGTTGCTTGGCCGCTCTAAGTCGATTCATTTCTCGTCTCGGTGAAAAGGCGTTGCCTCTTTACCGACTGATGAAGAAGTCTGACAAGTTCGAGTGGACTCCAGAAGCTGATGCAGCGTTTGCAGAGCTCAAAGCTCTGCTCTCCACCCAGCCGGTGCTTGCTGCCCCAATCAGTAAAGAGCCTCTGCTGCTTTACATTGCAGGCCACGGGACAAGTTGTCAGTACAGTACTTACGGTCGAGCGGGAAGAAGAAGGAAAGGCCTTCAGAGTTCAGCGCCCAGTATATTATGTGTCTGAAGTTTTGACTCCTTCGAAGCAAAGATATCCCCATTACCAGAAGCTTGTATATGGGATTTACATGACCACGAAGAAGGTTGCACACTACTTCTCTGACCATTCCATTACAGTCGTCAGCGACGCTCCACTGTCAGAGATTTTGCACAACAGAGATGCAACTGGTCGAGTGGCGAAGTGGGCGATTGAACTCCTTCCCCTAGATATCAAGTTTGAAGCAAAGAAGGCTATCAAGTCCCAAGCAATTGCAGATTTCGTCGCCGAGTGGATTGAACAGCAGCTTCCGACTCAAGTTCACTCGGAGCACTGGACCATGTTCTTCGATGGATCTAAGATGCTGAATGGTTCCGGTGCTGGGGTAGTATTGGTCTCCCCCCGAGGAGATAAGCTCAGATATGTTCTCCAGATTCACTTCGATTCCTCCAATAATGAAGCAGAATATGAAGCACTCTTGTATGGGTTGCGCATGGCCATTTCACTCGGCGTCCGGCGCCTCATGGTCTACGGCGACTCAGATTTGGTGGTTAATCAGGTGATGAAGGAGTGGGACGTCAGAAGCCAGCTATGACTGGCTACTGCAACGCAGTAAGAAAGCTAGAAAAGAAATTCGAGGGGTTAGAGCTTCATCACATCCCCCGACTGAAAAATCAAGCAGCTGATGATCTGGCAAAGATAGGCTCCAAGAGAGAAGCCATTCCCAGCAATGTGTTTTTGGAGCACATCCGCTCGCCGTCAGTCCAGGAGGATCCTTTTACAGAAGAAGCCCCGCAACCGAAAAGTGCCACAGATCCGACTGAAGTCGAAATTCCTGCTGTGGTCGACCTAGTCATGGAGGTCTTGGCAATCACTCCCGACTGGACGATACCATACATCGCGTATATCTTGAGGAAAGAACTTCCAGAGGACGAAGAAGAGGCTCGACAGATCGTCCGTCGATCTAAAGCTTTCACAGTCATAAAGGACAGTTGTATAGAGAAAGCGCAACTGGAATCGGTCAGAAGTGCATAACGCCAGAAGAAGGTCAGATAATCCTTGATGATATCCACTCGGGGACCTGTGGTCACCATGCGTCCTCTCGGACCATCGCGGCCAAAGCATACCGAGCGGGTTTTTACTGGCCCAGGGAAAACGAAATGGCGAAAGAGATAGTCGACAAGTGTGAAGGCTGCCAGTTCTACTCCAACATGTCGCACAAGCCAGCATCAGCTCTGAAGACCATTCCACTCGTCTGGCCCTTCGCTGTTTGGGGACTGGACATGGTTGGTCCACTGAGAACAGGCAGGAGCGGATTCACACATGTGCTTGTGGCAGTCGACAAGTTTACCAAATGGATTGAAGCCAAGCCTATCAAAAATCTTGATGCTAGCACTGCTATCAGTTTCGTCAGAGAGTTGATATTCAGATATGGGTCCCGCATAGCATCATCACTGACAATGGGTCAAACTTCGATTCAGACAAGTTCAGAGCTTTTTGCGCCTCTCAAGGCACACGAGTCGACTACGCGTCGGTCGCGCATCCCCAGTCGAATGGACAAGCTGAAAGAGCAAATGGTCTATTCTCAAAGGACTGAAGCCTCGACTGATGCGTGATCTCAAGCACGCAGCAGGCGCTTGGGTCGACGAGCTTCCGTCAGTTTTGTGGGGACTGAGGACCACCCCGAACCGGTCGACTGGAAGAACGCCATTCTTTCTGGTTTACGGAGCCGAAGCCGTCCTGCCGAGTGATCTACTTCACAACGCCCCCAGAGTCGAGCTTTATAACGAAGACGAAGCAGAGCAAGCCCGGCAAGACGCAGTCGACCTCCTAGAGGAGGAGAGGGAAATGGCTATGATCAGATCGACCATCTATCAGCAAGACTTGCGTCGATTCCATGCCAGAAATGTGAAGAGCCGAGCCTTCCAGAAGGAGATTTGGTCCTCCGAGTGGATCAACAGAAACCACACAAACTTGCTCCTACTTGGGAAGGCCCCTTCATCGTCACCAGAGTCCTCCACAATGGAGCATATCATCTCTACAACGTTGGTCGCCGGATCGACGAGCCACGAGCTTGGAATGCGGAACTACTCCGCCCATTTTACACTTGAATTCTCACTCGGATGAGGTGTAATAAGAAAAACTTCTGTAGTTTATTTTTATCAAAGACAAGAGTGTCCCAGTTCTTCCTGTAATTGCTGTCACTTTTGTTTGCGTACGAAATCCCCCAGTGGGTAGCTTAGCTGCGAATCCGTTTCGCCTAAGTTTGCAAAAAATCCTACCGAGTGGTGAGCCTAGAGGCTTAGCTGCGGCCCAGTGCTCGCCTAAGTATATTAAAAATCCTACCGAGTGAGAGATCCCACTCGGGGTTAGCTGCAGTCCAAGTACTCGCCTAAGTATTAAATCCTACCGAGTGGAGAGCAAACCTCCCACTCGGGGGCTTAGCTGCAGCCCAGTGCTCGCCTAAGTTAAAATCCTACCGAGTGGAGAGCAAACTCCCACTCGGGGGCTTAGCTGCAGCCCAGTGCTCGCCTAAGTATATAAAAATCCCACCGAGGTGGGAGCAAACCTCCCACTCGGAGGCTTAGCTGCAGCCCAGTGCTTGCCTAAGTGTTGGAAAATCCTACCGAGTGGTGAGCCAGACCCCCACTCGGAGGCTTAGCTGCGGTCCCAGTGCTCACCTAAGTATATAAAAATCCTACCGAGTGGAGAGCAAACCTCCCACTCGGAGGCTTAGTTGCAGCCTAGTGCTTGACTAAGTGTTTGAAAATCCTACCGAGTGGAGAGCAAACCTCCCACTCGGGGGCTTAGCTGCAGCCCAGTGCTCGCCTAAATGTTTGAAAATCCTACCGAGTGGAGAGCAAACCTCCCACTCCGGGGGCTTAGCTGCAGTCCAAAGTACTCGCCTAAGTATTTGAAAATCCTACCGAGTGGTGAGCCAGACTCCCACTCGGAGGCTTAGCTGCGGCCCAGTGCTCGCCTAAGTATATAAAAATCCTACCGAGTGGAGAGCAAACCTCCCACTCGGAGGCTTAGCTGCAGCCCAGTGCTCGCCTAAGTATATAAAAATCCTACCGAGTGGAGAGCAAACCTCCCACTCGGAGGCTTAGCTGCAGTCCAAGTACTCGCCTAAGTATATAAAAATCCTACCGAGTGGAGAGCAAACCTCCCACTCAAGGCTTAGCTGCAGCTCAGTGCTCGCCTAAGTGCTCAAAAATCCTACCGAGTGGAGAGCAAACCTCCCATTCGGAGACTTAGCTGCAGCCCAGTGCTCACCTAAGTGTTCAAAATTCCCACCGAGTGGAAAATCCTACCGAGTGGAGAGCAACCTCCCACTCGGGGGCTTAGCTGCAGTCCAGTACTCGCCTAAGTATTTGAAAATCCTACCGAGTGGAGAGCAAACCTCCCACTCGGGGGCTTAGCTGCAGTCCAAGTACTCGCCTAAGTATATAAAAATTCCCGAAGATATTCAACGATAAATCAAGTTCGGATAAAACCCAAAGGTCCAAGACCTCAGATCAAAGTACTCGAGCCCTCGGCTCGACAGAGTTTAACGGTTACAGAATCCACTCGGCATTCCGAGGCAAATTTAAAGTGAAGCATAAAAGTTTTTCATTCCTCAAGCGGAGGACTGGAAGGGGCGACGAA
>NW_024111786.1:0-19944 GCF_003073215.2 Triticum urartu | reverse complement strand
TAGCATGCAACGTCTAGACCTCACGCCGTTCAAGAAGCTAGGGTCCATCCTCGATGATATGGAAGGATAGAACTTCTAGTGATTTATGATGCCGATGATGATGATATGTGTCGGTTGAACTTGTATACTATTTGTAGTGATGCAACTTTGTGATGTCCACGATCCCTGCCGAATTTGCGTAACGCTACTTTGTTAGTTTGCGTACGATGACCTGCGTACCTCTAATTAATTAATTTGCGTACTGTATGTTGCATCTAGTTGCTAACCCTTTCTTTTTCGGTGTTCTCTAGTATATTTTGTTGCATATATACGATTGTACATCCTCTTCATGAACATGCATCTCTAACGGGTACCTAGTTTCTTGATGGCGAGATGGAACTGCTATGTCGTGTACAAAGAGAAGGTTCCGGGGGTGTACAACGAGTGGCATGAGTGTCAGGCGCAAGTGAATGGGTTCTTGAACGCCAGCCATAAAGGCTTCAAAAGCAGACAAGAAGGAGAAGCTAGTTACTTGAGGTTCACGTTAGCGCGAGAGAGACTCGTAACCGCCATCTCATGTACTGCATATTCCGCTCTCACTCATAGTGATAGCTCTTCTCGCGTATACCTTTGTTTAGATGGATGACGTTGTAGTTGCAAGTATTCGAGACTTGCATGTATCGCTATTTTCGAGATGATGACAAGATACCACTTGTGTTGGATGATGATTATGACGAGACTATTTGTATGTATATGCTATGATTACATTTGTGGTCTCGCAGGCATTTGTATGTCTATCATGATGACATTTGTATGTGCTAAAGATTCTTCTATAAAGCCTGTTCAAATACAAAACAAATATGCCGAAAAAAACAAAAAAACTACTAAAATTAGCAGTAGCGAGTGGAGAAAAGTTAGCAGCAGCGCGGTTGTAGCAGTAGCGCACACAGGGGAAGCGCGCTATAGCTATTAGCAGCAGCGAGGTTCCTTTAAGCGCGCTGCTGCAACACTTGTTTAGCAGTAGCGAGGGTGGACCAGCGCTACTGCTATACGTTAGTTGTAGCGCCTTATTGGTAGCGCGGGTACCCGCACTGCTGATAGGCCTAAAACCCGCGCTGCTGCTAGCCTTTTCCCTAATAGTGAGCGCCTGCAAATAAGGAGGAACAAGTTGCCATGGTCCCTAAAGTTCAATTCCCAAAAGAACTAAAGGATTTTAGACCGATTAGTCTGTGTAATGTGATTTATAAGATTGTTTCAAAATGCTTGGTTAACTGACTACGCCCTATTTTGTCTGAACTTATTCCAGAAAACCAGAGTGCATTTATTCCAGGGAGGCTCATTACAGATAATTCTATCATAGCATTTGAATCTTGGATTTCACACCAGGAGGGAGATTTTCAAGTTCACCACCGGCTTTTTGCGCATACAAACTAGACCTATCAAAGGCCTATGACCGGGTGGACTGGGTTTTTCTCGAGAAGGCTCTTAGTAAATGGGGATTCTCACAGCAGTGGATTTCTTGGATTATGGCGTGTGTCACGCCAGTAAAATATTCGGTGAATTTGAATGGAAAATTATTGGAGCCCTTCATCCCCTCCCGCGGACTCCGACAAGGTGATCCCTTGTCTCCGTTTCTTTTCCTCTTTGTTGCTGATGCTTTGTGTTTGTTGGTCAACAAGGCTATTTCGGAGGAGGGGCTGGTAGGAGTGAAAGTATGTCGGCGGGCACCTATGATCTCTCACCTATTATTTGCAGATGATTCATTGTTGTTCTTTCACGCATCTGAGTAGCAAGCAACTATTGTAAAATGTTTGTTGAGCACTTACACACGACCTACAGGGCAACTCATAAACCCCTCAAAGTGTTCCGTCCTCTTCTCTAGTAATTGCAATGAGATGGTGTCGGTGGAGGTTAAACATATTCTGGAGATAACAAGTGAAGCTTTCGAACCCAAATATTTAGGGTTGCCGGTCCCGGAAGGGAGAATGCATAAGGTGAGGTTTGAAACTACTCAAGAAAGATTAAAGAAGAGACTAATTGATTGGAGCGAGCAGTTTTTGTCCTCTGGTAATAAGGAAATATTAATTAAATCAGTGGCACAAGCAATCCCTACATATATTATGAGTGTTTTCCGCTTACCTGTATCGGTTTGTGATGATTTTACTAAGTTGATGAGGCAGTATTGGTGGGGTGTGGAAAGAGGAAAAGGGAAGATGGCTTAGCTAATTTGGGATAAACTGAGGCTGCCGAAGAGTAAGGGCGGCATGGGATTCAGGGACATGCGTGCTTTTAACCAAGCATTGCTTGCCAAGCAAGATTGGAGACTGATTGAGTTCCCTCATAGTCTATGTGCACACATATTAAAAGCTAAATATTATCCTCATGGCAGCATCTTGGATACAGTATTTACTGGAAATTCGTCCGCAGTTTGGAAGGGTATTGCGCATGGACTATAGCTTGTTAAGAGGGGTATTATTTGGAGGATTGGGGACGGTGCATCGGTGAGGACACGGAGAGATCCATGGATTACTTGACGATATGACTTTCGTCCTATCACCCCTAAAAGGAACTGCCGGTTTAACTGAGCGTCTGATTTCTTGGGCTCAAATGGAGCGTGGATGGTGGATCGGATCGAGGAGCACTTCTGGCCGATGGATGTTATAGAGATTCTGAAAATTCGTACCTCTCCAAGGAATAGACAAGACTTTATTGGCTGGTTTCCAGAACCTCACGGTATTTTCACAGTTAAATCGACGTTCATGCTGGTGGCGCTAGCAGTAACAGGCCGGACGGCGACCGGACAATTTGGAATTCTATATGGAAGTCTCGGGTACCTCTAAAGATGCGCATATTAGCATGGAAGGCGGCGAGCGGGGCATTAGCTACTAATTTGGGCAAGGTTCAACGTCATATACCAGCACGCAGTTCTTGTCCGGTATGTGGCAAGGAGAAAGAGAGTAGTTTTCATGCCCTTATAACATGGCATGCTCGGCAAGTCTGGGAAGGTCTACGCAAGATTTGG
Source organism: Triticum urartu (assembly GCF_003073215.2). Lineage (NCBI taxonomy): Eukaryota > Viridiplantae > Streptophyta > Magnoliopsida > Poales > Poaceae > Triticum > Triticum urartu. Next base: position 16,943 of record NW_024111786.1, on the reverse strand, counting down.
CCATTGCCTGATGATGCACTACTAATTGATTCATGGAAGGATTGGCTCTTGCAACTGCTATATTAAAGTGTTCAGAACATACTAGGGACTTGGTGATTATGACCATTTGGCGAATATGGCAGCTATGGAACGACATGACTCATGGAAAGGGTGAGACCCCGGTTCATGCTACAGTCCACTATTTGGATAGCTATTACAAGTCGCTTCACTTAGCAAGAAATTTTTCTAAGGAAGAAATAATAAAAGGGAAGATGCCAATTTCGGAGGAAGGTCGTGTGGTGAGTAGTAAACGGTTGTCAACACCTGTACCATGGCCTCGGCCTCCAGCTGGTTGGGTAGCCCTCTCTGTTGATGGTTCTTTTTCGAGCCAGGACGGGCGCGCTTCTGCTAGAATGGTACTGCGGAATGATGATGGTTCTATGATCTTTGCGGCATATAGGTACATCTTTTATTGTAATGAAGCGCTTGAAGCAGAAATGCATGCAATCATGCAAGGCATGGCTTTGGCCAGAGAGGCAGTTCTGGGTTTACGGATGGATAGTTATCGGATTCTTCAACTGCATTGGCAACTCTTACCGGTGACACACTATCCAGATCAGCCTATGGTCATCTTGACGCTGAGATTAAAGCTCACTTGGATGTTAGGGAGTTTGTTCCTTATAAAATTGGTAGAGAGTAGAATATGGTAGCACATCTCTTGACACATTATAGCCATACCGAGTGTTATACTGCGGTATGGTTGAACTCGAGTCCTCCATGTTATGAGGAGCAGTTGGCTTGGGATTATAACCCTATAATTTTGGAATAAAACACCCTTTCAACCCGCAAAAAAAAGAGTTGATTTACCCTATTACAATCACTGTAACCTTGGCGGCCACAACTACAGTTTTTGGGCAACCCTTGCAAGACCACGGCCATCGAGGAATGGAGGACCAGCAAAAACTGCACCGGCAGCTGTGACGAGTAGAGATATGAGATGCTATGACATCGAATAATATGGGAAGTGGTACGTTTTTATCTGGAAGGAAAATCGTTGACTATCATGAATACTTAGCTATGTACTGCACGCTTTCCTCTTTTTTTTTCTTTCTTTTTTTGAAAAGGGGACTCCCGGCTTCTGCATCAGAGCGATGCATACGGCCACAATTATAAATAAATAAAATAGTTCAACAAGGTCTTGCAATCTGCTGCAAAAAAGTAGGCTGGCTCACAAAGAGGGAGAAAAACAAAAAAGGCCCAAAAGCCACAACCGGCTGGCATAAGATAGATAGATAGGTAAACTAATCGCCTATCCTATTACATGACCGCCATCCAAACCGGTTGAAGATATCCCGCGTTACCATCTCCCACCGGACAGATACAGTAACCAAACGCACCCTGGCCTCCGTCGGAGTGAGTAAGGACCATATACGGATTAGCGCAGTAACCCGGAATAAAACCTGCAAAAATGAATAGTTGTTATTCTGTTAAAAGCCAAATCATTTCTGCAGTTCCAAATGCCCATAACAACGCACATGCTCCTACTCGAATTTGTCTAGCTGTTTCGGCCTCTTTACCAACAAGCCACATTTCAAATAACGACCTGACCGAATTCGGAGGAGTAATGTTAAAGGCAATTTGCACCGAGCACCACAACACTCTCGCCAACGGGCAATCAAAGAAAAGATGCTGGATAGTTTCATCCCGATCACAGAAACTACACCTAGTAGAACCTGTCCAGTTGCGCTTAATCAAATTATCTTTTGTTAGAACGACTTGTTTATGTACAAACCACATAAACACTTTGATTTTCAGAGGAACCTTAACTTTCCAAACATGTTTTGAACTATGAATAACACTAGCACTACTAGAAAAAACCCTATTAGTGGCGCATCTATTTTCGTTAGTAATGGCGCACTATTAGCACGCCACTAGTAACAGATAGTAATGGCGCATCTCTGGTGCGCCACTACTAACCCTTAGATGCTCCACTAGTATTCCCTCTAGGTGCGCCACTAATAGCCTTATAGGTGCGCCACTAATAAGGGCTGGAATGCGTCACTAGTAATGTATTTGGAGAACAAAAAAATCCAAATTTACAGAAAACAACCTATAAGGAAAAATAATTTAAAAACAAAAAATGAAATAGAATCATAATTTTTATTATAGTAAGAATATTACAATGTCTTTACAAGTATCCAATAAAAGAAAAATTACAAGGAAATAAAAGAAAATTCTAAAACTAATCTTCTAGTAATCTTTTCTTCTTTTTCTTTACTTTATCCCTGCAAAAATGATAGAAATATGTGAGAATGAACATTGCCGAGAAGTGAAATTGAGCAATTATTTGCATCCGACATCGAAGATCTAAGATACCTTGAATCATAGACATGGGTCATTTCATGAAGCCAAGAGTCTATGTCATTCAGGATGCATACTTCCCTATCACAAGAACTTAATTATTCAGTAAACACAGTCCTAAACATGGAAAACCCTGCCATCGTTGATTTCATCTCCCTTTTGGAAATATAAAAACTGTATAAATTACAAATATTGGCTTTGGCAAGAAAAGAAAAGGAACCAAATCTGCACTGCTTGTTCTTTTATTTTGGATTGAAATCAACAATAAAGATTGCAGGGACAAGGCCAAGAGGAAAACTGAAACGCACGCGGTGTAGGGAAGGAGATGGCGTGGTGAGCTCAGAGATGCAGGGCGGGGAGGAGAGGAAGGGAGAGGAGGCGACTGCTTATGGGGGTTGGGTGTGGTGGCGCTGACGAGATGGAAGGATACGCCATCATCCTTGGCCGTCAGGGATCTTGTGGACGCCGTCGAGGACGGATGAGTTGAAGTCGCCGAGGTCGAGCATGCCGCTCTTGACCAGCACCGCCGTGCCGCGGATCTTGCCCTCCTTCCACGCCTGCTTATTCTTCCCCGTCAGCCCGTGCAGCAGCAACATCTCCGACATGGCTGCGGGCGCGAGGAGGGAGGGAGGGACGGAGAGCTATGGAGGCGGAGGGCGGCTAGGTGGGGTGGAAGGAGTAGGACGCGGTGGCGGTGGTTGCCACGGCCTGTGGAAATGAGAGAGATGCTCCTCTAGGAGAGACGGAGAGGGGAGAGGGTGGGGGCACCGGCGAGGGGATGCAGGGCGGGGCGGGAGGTCGACGGTGAGGCTAGAGGAGACAAGAACGCCGGTGGGGATGGGGATAGGAGGTCCACGGCGAAGGCCACGGGTTTGGAAGGGATCGATTCGAGGGGAGAGGAGGAGGAAGCGTTGTGTTGTGTTGCTTTGGTTGGATTGGATTCTCTTTTCACCAGACAAAAATCCTCGAATCAGGGCCGATCGGCGCAGCACATAGCAATGGCGCACCAGGGGGTGGTGCGCCATTGCTACACACCATTGCTATCTAAAATAGCAATGGCGCACCTGGCAAAGGTCCGCCATTGGTAAACCTGGGGAAGGGGGTGGACCCGGGGAAAAAATAGCAATGGCGCATTGGACTAAAGGTGCGCCACTACTAAAAAAAATAACAATGACGCACACACTAGTGCAGAACCGGGCAATAGCACCGGTTCGTAAGGCTTAGTGCCGGTTTAGGAACCGGCACTAACGTTTCGGCACTAAAGGCCCCCCCCCCTTTAGTACCGGTTCAGCACGAACCGGTGCTAAAGGGGATCCACGTGGCACGAGCCAGCTCCGGGGGCCGGGAGCCCTTTAGTACCGGTTGGTAACACCAACCGGTACTAAATGGTTGTGGGGTTTTTGGTTTTATGATTTCTTTTTCATTTAATTTTGTGTTTTCCATTTTAATTCTTTTTCGTTTGCTGGTATTTTACGGTACTACACATTGTACACGTTATGCATATATATATATAGAATTTCTAGTAGAACCAATCATATATATATATATATATCAACAATGTCTCACAAACCACCATATTAATTTACACATACACACATGTATAGCTATATACAATTTCTCCTACATATGCATGTTGCCTTCGGAGCCAGTGGCATTAGCCTAATTGCTGCCTTCGGAGCACGATGACAATTGGAAGTGGTTCATGGGAGCGGTAGCGGGTAATAGTATTCTCCCTTCGGATTTATGACCTGGTCGAGCAAAAATCCCGCTATTTCCTCTTGAAGTGCTTCTACGCGCTCCGTTGGTAGGAGCTTGTCCCGCACCTCTTTGAACTGTTAAAAAGGAGATCAATATGCATGTGTATTAGTTGTGTGACTAGATATCGATAATGGTGTAAAAATTGTGAATAGTGTTCTGACAAGCGTACCCATTCCTGAAGCGCTACCATCAACAAGGAAATTTTGGTCGCAGAGGCCGCGCTGGTCTTCACAGTGTTCGCACAAAATAAAATCTTTTTCGTCGTCAGATGACATTTCCTATGTTCATATAGGTGAAACATTAAACACCTATATCTAGCCAAATATATATTCATCTAACATTTGACATTAATATATCTAACTATATATTCAATTGACATTACTATATATTTAACTTTTCTATCTAATTCATCTAACATTCGACATTAATCTAACATTTATATAAACTCAAAATATATAAAAAATTAAATAAACAGAAAAACTCATTAACAAATAATATTTTAATTAGATCATCAAATCTCATATACCTAAATTTTCTTACTAAAATAAACTAGTTATATTAATTATTCAACTAGTTCTAATCTCATATACCTAAATTTTCTTACTAAAAATAAACTAGTTATATTAATTATTCCACTAGTTCTAATCTCATATACCTAAATTTTCTTACTAAAAATAAACTAGTTATATTAATTATTCAACTAGTTCTAATCTCTAGTTCGACAATTTTTCTATCTAGCTAGCTAATTCATCTAACATTCGACATTAATCTAACATTCGATCATCTAATTAACTTTTCTAAAAAACAGAAAATAAGTAAAAAAAATGTGTGTGTGTGTGTATGTGTGTGTATGCATGTGTGTGTATATATACGTGTATGTGTGTACGTATGTGTGTATGTGTGTGTGTATGCATGTGTGTGTGGTATATGTGTGTGTGTGTGTGCGGCCCCGTACACCGCCGCCCCGTACGTACGAGCGGGGGCGCCGGCGTACGGGGTGTGTGTGTATGTGTGTGTATGTATGTGTTTGTATGTGTGCGCGGGAGCGAGAGAGAGACGTACGGCCGCGGCGATGGCGACGGACGGCGGCGGCGTTCGGGGCGGCAGCGCGAGACGACGACGACGACGGGCGGCGGCGGGAGAGCGACGATGACGACGGACGACGGTACGGGCGACGGGCGGCGACGACGGGATCGAGCGGCGCGCGCGGCGGAGGTTGGAGACGAAGTGGGGATGAAACTGAAATTTTCGTAAGAGCTATATATATAGGATGGGCCTTTAGTACCGGTTCGTGGCTCCAACCGGTACTAAAGGCCTATTTTCGCCAGGCCAAGCGGCGGGAAACGAAGGCTTTTAGTACCGGTTGGAGCCACCAACCGGTACTAAAGGGGGGGCCTTTAGTACCGGTTGGAGCCACCAACCGGTACTAAAAGACTTGCGCTGCCACCCCAAAGTTTAGTCCCACCTCGCCCGGCGAAGGGCAGCCGCACTGGTTTATAAACCCAACCGCGGCTACCTCTTCAAACTCCTCTATATAGCAGGCTTCTGGGCCTAATTAATTAGGACACGCTGCCCTGTGGGTCTGCTGGCCCTCCTGGGCCTGCATTTGCACACCCTAGGTCTGATAGACCCACAGGGCAGTGTGCCAACAAATTTGCTATATAGTTTTTTCTTTTCTACATTACTTATTTTCTTTTATTTATTTTTGAGTATTTTTTATATAGTTTTTTCTTTTCTGCATTATTTATTTTCTTCTATTTATTTTTGAGTAATTTTTTTGTATAGTTTTTTTATTTTCTGCATTATTTATTTTTGTATAGTCCGAAACCCTGATACTCGGAAAGAGTTTGTCCAATTTGTACACGAAGTGCGTCCAGTTTTTGCCGTGACCCTCTCTACTCTTTCGCGCATGCTATGCGGGTGATATGATGATACCATGCCAAGTTTCAACATTTTCAGGATTCATTTTGTAGTGATTTTCAATTTCACGGTCATTTAGCTCTCTAAACAATTAGGTAAATGACCGAAAAAACAACAAATGATGTCAGAACATGTTGGAAATTGATGACGTCGCTTTAGATGCTGCATACTGAACACAAAAGAAGTCTGGAGTTCAAATAAGTTTAAAAAACATTGAAGTGGCCATGTAACAGATGAGTTCTCGTCCGAAACCCTGATACTCCGAAAGAGTTTGTCCAGTTTGTACACGAAGTGCGTCCAGTTTTTGCCGTGACCCTCTCTACTCTTTCGCGCATGCTATGCGGGTGATATGATGATACCATGCCAAGTTTCAACATTTTTAGGATTCATTTTGTAGTGATTTTCAATTTCACGGTCATTTAGCTCTCTAAACAATTAGGTAAATGACCGAAAAACAACAAATGATGTCAGAACATGTTGGAAATTGATGACGTCGCTTTAAATGCTTCATACTGAACACAAAGAAGTCCGGAGTTCAAATAAGTTTAAAAAACTTGAAGTGGCCATGTAAAGTGACCATGTAACAGATGAAGTGCGTCCAGTTTTTGCCGTGACCCTCTCTACTCTTTCGCGCATGCTATGCGGGTGATATGATGATACCATGCCAAGTTTCAACATTTTCAGGATTCATTTTGTAGTGATTTTCAATTTCACGGTCATTTAGCTCTCTAAACAATTAGGTAAATGACCGAAAAACAACAAATGATGTCAGAACATATTGGAAATTGATGACGTCGCTTTAAATACTGCATACTGAACACAAAAGAAGTCCGGCGTCCAGTTTTTGCCGTGACCCTCTCTACTCTTTCGCGCATGCTATGCGGGTGATATGATGATACCATGCTTCAAGCCATTCGGAATAGTGTAGACTGCACTGCACATAACTCAGTGCAATCTATGCTATTCCGCAAGGCTTGAAGCTAATCAACATGTAGGTGAGCATTGCAACTCTTCGTCATTGTCTGTGCACTCACGGCTTATAAACCGCTCATACTGCCTCTCTCTTGGCGAAGATCACAAGATAGTTTGGTTAAATTGCATTACTTGTAAGTCCAGTTAACATGGATGCTTATGATGCAAGAGCAACAGCAAAAGTGAAAATTTGGCACAAATAGGTAGTTGTGTAACTAAAATAGGTAGGAGGAGAGATAGCTCTTATGTCACAAAAAAGAAGTTGTATCAAACCTTTTATGTCGGATCTAGAACAAACCAATCGGTATCGCCATCATACAGCCCAACCGTGGCTCGTGATGCATATATATGCATATCAAATGCACGGTTGGACGTATGATGGCGAATCCGAATGATTTGTATTCAGTCGATGAACTGGTAGATGTATGCAGTCGATGAACTGGTAGATGTATGTAGTCGATGAACTGAAAGACTTATGCAGGGAAGGCGAGAGGTGGGCTATATATAGGGTCGTCTGGCTCACAAAGTGATTGTGGTAGTTTCGATCCAACGACTCACATGAGCTAGGAAGAAACACACCCTTGATCCAACGACTCGCAAGAGCTAGAAAGAAACACACGATCCGTGTGATTCTTCCTGATTGGTGGGATGCACATTAGTACCCACTCCGGACTCCGAAACCCTGATACTCGGAAAGAGTTTGTCCAGTTTGTACACGAAGTGCGTCCAGTTTTTGCCGTGACCCTCTCTACTCTTTCGCGCATGCTATGCGGGTGATATGATGATACCATGCCAAGTTTCAACATTTTCAGGATTCATTTTGTAGTGATTTTCAATTTCACGGTCATTTAGCTCTCTAAACAATTAGGTAAATGACCGAAAAACAACAAATGATGTCAGAACATGTTGGAAATTGATGACGTCGCTTTAAATGCTGCATACTGAACACAAAAGAAGTCCGGAGTTTAAATAAGTTATTAAAAAAAAGGTGCAATGCTGGTTAATTTGCTTCAAGCCATTCGGAATAGTGTAGACTGCACTGCACATAGCTCAGTGCAATCTATGCTATTCCGCAAGGCTTGAAGCTAATCAACATGTAGGTGAGCATTGCAACTCTTTGTCATTGTCTGTGCACTCACGGCTTATAAACCGCTCATACTGCCTCTCTCTTGGCGAGGTGGGACTAAAAACAGCTTGCCATAACCTCATTAGTATCGGTTCGTGATACGAATCGGCACTAAATGGTGATGGTGGGGCCATAGCCTGACCGCAGGCTGACACAGCCTCTTTAGTACCGGTTCGTGGCATGAACCGGTACTAAAGGTTCGCCACGAACCGGTACTATTGATCGCCGCCACGAACCGGCACTAATGTACACATTAGTGCCGGCTCTAATTCAAAGCCGGCACTAATGTGCTTCACGTTTGTCCCTTTTTCTACTAGTGACATGCTTTTGGTGCGCCACTAATAGGGATATTGGCTATAGCCATTTTTCTAGTAGTGTAGAGTTGATGACATCAATGTACATCGACTTGACTGTAAATTCCCCAGATCTAGTAAGCTTCCAACACAACTGATCGGGTTGATGAGTAAGCTGAACTTCCATCAGTCTACTCACCAGATGAATCCAAGCCTCCCACCGGTCCCCAGCAAGCACCCTCCTAAAGTGAATATTAAGGGGAGCGGATTGCAAACTCGTTGCAACCAGAGCATCACGTCGCTGCACAATACGATATAGCGACAAATACTGAAGAGCCAAGGGCGTATCACCAAGCCAAGTATCCTCCCAGAATCGAGTGTTATTGCTATCACCGACAATAAACTTTGTTCTATTAAAGAAAGTAGTTTTGACCCTCATTAGCCCCTTCCAGAAAGGCGAATCAGTTGGTCTAACTGTCACCTGCGACAAGGTCTTAGAGTACAGATACTTGTTACGAAGAATCTGCGCTCAAGTTACCTCAGTCTCGGCAGATAACTTATATAGCCACTTACTGAGAAGGCGTCTGTTCTTGACTTCAAGGTTCTCAACCCCAAGACCCCCTTGGTCTTTTGGTCCTTGCCAGATACATCCCATGCTAAACGGTAGTTTCTCTTAAGTTCATCACTCTGCCAGAAGAAACGTGACCGACAGAAGTCCAGCCTTTTCCTAACTCCAACTGGTACTTCAAAAAAGGATAAAAGAAACATAGGCATACTCGTGAGCACCGAATTAATGAGAATCAATCGGCCTCCATACGACATGAGTTTGCCCTTCCAGCAGCTCAGTTTCTTCTCAAACCGATCCTCGATACATTTCCATTCGCTGTTAGTCAACTTACGATGGTGAATGGGATACCTAGATAAGTGCACGCTTTTCTCTTGTATTCCACTCTAGAATAAATTTCACTTCTCTAAGGGCATTCACCACATTTGCATCAATGTCATTATCAATAGCATTGATAGTGTGTGCGAATAACTTTGATGTCGGCTGTTGGATGAAACCAATCTGGCAGTAGAGATATGGCAAATTCTAGCGCTACATGGCCATTCGATCAACTCTCTACTACACCTGATCCTGCTAAGTGTAACATCTAGAAGATTCTATAGTTGGACTGAAGGCCGATATAATGGATACTATGCACAAACCACAAAACATAAATTATATTTTAATCTAGACTCTTCTATACATAGACCCTCCCAAGTTCCTCTTTTCTAACAACTGCGATTGATTTTTGTTTTACTTTTGGGATTTTTTCTTTCTTTTCAAGGCTATGGACGTCATGATAAATCACATTTATCTTGGCAATGCATCATTAGGTATTTATGTTTTTCTATAAAATATTTCACAACAAAGTACAAAAAAGAGAGAATTTGTAGACGAAATGTACTCCATAATGGTCTGTAGACTTGAATCTACTATGCGAATGATCCTTCCTGGCCCGATATGTGCACTATGCTAAACCGACTGCATAGCTGCACTTTCATCCCATGCATCAACGGCTGAATTTGGCATGTCGGGCAAAAATCAGCCTGAAAGTGTCCTTTGTATAGTGGGACTCTTGTAGACTTGCTGCCGCCCATACAATCAATGGTTGAAGTCCCGGAAGTGGATCCTCTAATATCAAGAAGAGAAGTCACCTAAGCTACAATTCTCTAACTTTCCTCCTTCACATCCATATGATTAAAGCTAAAATGACTTGAATTAATTTGTAAATTACAAATCTATTATATACATTTACAAAAAAACACATACAAACAAAATTATGATGCAATAAAATTATTTTTAAATTTATTTACATGAACAGTAACCACACACATAACCTGCTACAGTAGATAATTACATTATTTGCTGCAGTGCCTCTGACTTTCCTTCTTTTTTTTACTAGATTGCACTGTAGCTTAGGTAACTTTCCTCCTTAATGTTAGAGGATCCACTTCCTGAAGTCCCAAGCAAGGTATGGAGTGTTGGGAGTTGAGGGAGCCCAGAATGGTTTAATTTAGGGGAGGGGGGGTCTGAGGACTATGGTTGGAGTCGCTCTTACTTTTTTTTTAATCCATATAATACCAATATCTAGCATCCAAAGCAGTCATGCTTTCGCCGCACATGTTGATAGGGATGAAAACGGAGTAAAAACGGATGGAACGGAGTGCTACCACATTTGTTTTCATATATTTTTGCAAAAGCGGAAGCGAATACAGAAACCCCGAAAATGAATACGGAAACAGATACTACCGAAAACGGACACAGAGCAAATACAAAGCATACACGGAATGAGAAGTGGGCGTTGACCGGAACTTAAAACCCCCTTAAATCATAGAGAAATACACACAAAAACAAAAAAAATTTATGAATTGTTAATATGGCTACAAAATAATATGATTATGCTAGCAACTTAGCGTGGTATTTAGTAGGAAAATTACGCATAGGGTCAAGCTGAGTACATGTGTGGCAGTAGAAGTTGGTCTTCAAATGATCTATTCTACACATTGTGTTATTGTGTGTTGTTTGGTGGTTGGAATGCAAAGCATCCTTGGGTCTATAATGAAAACGGAAATTCCATATTCACGGAAACGGAAAGTTCCATTTCAACAACTGTTCCACCGGAAAGCACCGTTCCATTTTTGTTTCCGCTTCCGCATAAGAAATTCCGTTTCCACTTCCGTTTTGCAAATTTCCGTTTCCTTTTTTATATTTCCTCTCCGTTTTCATTTTTCCTCTGGAAAAACGGAAAATTTCCACTCCATTTTCATCCCTATGTTGATGTAACATAGTGCTCTGAGGAAATCTGTAACGTCATCTGACTTTGGAGATTGTGGGTACAAATGTGCACATTATTTTCATCTGAGACTCTTTCAACAAGACCAAACTTACCCTCCCTCTCTTCATGTGTGTGCGTGTGAGAGAGAGGGGAGGGGGGGGGGGGGGGGGGGGGGGGGTAAGAGAGATCTAGCATTCCATTAACTATAATGAGTATTGTACATTTCTACTGGTAACTAGATGATTACAATGATTGCACAAGGTAGAGAAAAGATTTGAGAAGTTCATAGACTTGAACAATAGAACAATAGAAGAGAACACGCTCCAGACGCCATGTATGTCGAAGAAAAAAATCATCTTTATTAAGTGCACTTGTTTTAATTTTGTAATAACACATGCAATTTGGACACAACCAAAAGCATAAACAAGCGCACATAAGTGGTTATATATTCAAGAACAAATGAAATGAAAATTATACTATATTTTATATGCGAGTTTTTCTGTCAAAATTGCTAGCAGATGCCAATAAGGAGGAACCAATGGCCATGACCTGAAGATGTTTGTTCTGCAGTAGCCTCCTTGTTGGCCACGACCGAAGTGCTTCGGAAAGATTTACCTTTCTCTCTTTTCTGAATGTCTCACATGATGTCTTCAGGGTGAGTACATAAAAATCAGCTCTTGTTACTGATTAATAGGAAGTTTCAAACTTAAATCTACATTTCAGTATCTTCCAAAACAAGGCAGCTGCCAAGACTCAAAGACAATCTCGAGCGATTCAATTTTGTCACTCCACTGAGATCCAACCCAAAGTGCCGGGTCAAGATGAGTAATATATATGAAGCCAATCTTTGTTTTTTAAGGCCGGAAGTCGGCGCAGATCCAAACTTGGAATTTGGTGCAATGTATACCTAGATAGTACTCCCTCCGTTCCAAATTACTCGTCGCAGAAATGGATGTATCTAAAACTAAAATATATCTAAATAAATCCATACCTGCGACAAGTAATTCGGAACGGAGGAAGTACGTACGTACTGTACTAGTTAGTTCTCCTCCACTGAGATTATCCAACCCAAATCGCCTGGTCAAGATGAGTAACATGTGAAAAGTCAAACTTGTAACATGCATGGCGCAGATCTCAACATGCAACTTGGTACAGTTTACCAAGCTACGAATACAATTCATCTATACAGTCATGGAGTAGTACATGACAATACTAATTAGCTATACCTAAGATTCCAATCTTGGGTGCCTGTATATAAATAGTACTGTCGTATGTGAACAAGCAAGTCTTCACATCTCAAATCTCATCCTGCGTCTCCCTCCTCGTTCTCTCTTAGCCTTGCATTGCTTACTGTCTCCGTAACACAATGGCTCCAGGTTCAGCTGCTCTCGCTCTCAAGGTGGCCGCCATCGTTGCTGTTCTCGCCATGCTAGTCATGCCTTCCTTGGGGCGCTGTCGTTCACCCGCACCGCCGCCACCAACTCCAACTCCAACACCACCACCACCACCGCCGCCAGCTCTCACACCACCACCTCCGGCGGTGCTGCTGCCACCAACCCCTGCACCCGCGCCAGCGCCGGGGCCGAGGCCGGTGATATCCTGCCCCGAGTGTTCTTATCAGTGCTGCTACGCCTTCGTTACCTCGAAATGCAGCGGTGCCTGCGACGCTGTTGAACCTTCCTGCAACTCCTGCAGGACCCAGGTGTCCGCGCTCTGCAGGGCCGACAAAAACTGCACCGGCAGCTGCGATGAGTGCAACGACACCATCAACAATTCATGCATCAGCGCCTGCACTACACGATATTGTGACGCCTGCACGAGGGGGCGGAGCGGGGAGTGCCGAGATAACTGCAGCGAGCAGTGCTCTCCGCCCAACTGCATACCCTGGAGTCCTCAGAACTAGCTCAGATAGCTACTCTAGCTAGTATGTGTTGCATTTTTTGGTCAAACGTGTCTGCTGGTTCATGCATTCATGAGTGTCGTGACTCATGAGTCATGTGTATGAGAAGCTGTGAGCATAAGCTAATATGGAAGCTGTCCTTGGGCCCGATCTTCGCACAATGGTTTGATGCTACAATCCTCGAAATGTGCTTTGGGTCCAAATCCATGAAGCAATCGACGGTTGTTATGGAACATCTGTGTGCCCGAGTTGGACAAAATATGTCATGTCCATAGCATCTCTCTTCTCTATAACGAAAATATTATCTACGACACATATCCCTTGTAATTTAATCTAGAATAAGTTGCACTTTTGTTTTTGCATTCGTTTCATGATCTTACTTTCTCCCCCTCGCCCATATACAAACATTTGTCACTCTGACTAAGCGTGTAAAGTCATGCGATTTTGCTAGTGGCTAGTACGTACTCATCAATCATCATCGACGAGTACCTTTAGGGTACCTGCATGTGATGACATTTTCTATAACAGGTGGTTGCCTCACCTTCAACAGGAGGTAAAACAAGGCAACATGGGTTTACTTACCAGGTTAAATTGCCACCATGACGATAGGCAGCTCGGACGAGTTCACAACTTTGTGTTGCAATTCCGCAAGGAACGGCAGAGCTTCTACGATGAGAATGATCCCAAATGATCCTAAAGATCGATTCGATGCATGGTGTACGACCTGAGCGCTAAGAAAAAACGTCCCGGCATCGCATGCCACAATGTCATAGCAATCCTTGGCTCCTTGCTAATTCCGAGGAGCATTCCTCTCGAATGCCCTTGCAACTATTGCCACACTAATTTTCTCTCCATGGGATCAATCTAAATCTAAGTGAATGGTCTCTTGAAGACCGATGAAATCTTGATTCTCTCTGTGAATGTAATCTTTAAGTTTTATAGGCGGCGGCCAGAGTGGCTAAAGCCCCTAAAATTCCATATAATAAATACCTCATTTGATGGAGGGAACGATGGGGTGACAGCTGGAACTATATAAATAACTGACGCTATGGTTGGCGAGTCATAGGAGTCCTAGTTATGTTTTACACGCACCTCTGGCACCCATACATATTGGACTTGGCCTTGGCTTCTACTGTATTTCATAGACGCCGATATTCATCATATGCGTGGTATATTAAACATGCGCCCACATGTTCGTGTGTGGTGCGAGTAGGAGGCAGCCCACACGGGCTGTGTGTGGGCGAACATTAGAATTGCCTACATGTGTGGGCGCAGCTACTTCATGCCACATGTTCAACAAGTACTATTTATCTCTACTCTGCGCGTGTAGCACAAAGCAAAAATGCCTACACATCCTGGCGTAGCTACGTTAGGTACTCGCGGGATGACGATTTAGTTGCCATCCTGGATGGCAGATGTAGTTATCCGTGATGGCAAGTGTAGTTGTAAAAGCATGACAACTCTATTTATTTTGGTTAACTATAGTTGCCATGTCTAATTTAGGGTAGTTGCCGTGTGTGATTAACGACTTGCCACATATGTTCAAACAGTAGTTGCCATGTGGTTTACCTAGTTGTCATGTGAGGTCCAACAATAGTTGTCATGTATGGTTAATCACAGTTGCCATGTGTGTTTATCTGGTTGCCACGAATGCGCAACTGCAGTTGCCGTCTAGCAAAGAATCACAGTTGCCATATGTGTTTACCTAGTTGCCACGTTCGTGTAACTGCAGTTGCCATCCACAACGTAGGAGTGTCAGGTGGGCGAAAAGCAGTTCGCCCACACGTGCATGGACTAGGTGATGGCTCTGGACAGAAACTAGTTTGCCCAGACATCGCAGCTGGCAAACGCCGTGGTGCGAGCCGTGTGGGCAAACTCTCCAACGCCCACACACCAGCTCCGTCCTACGTGGCATGCAAATTCTACTTTAATGTGTCAAGATTCGTGCAAACTGCACTTGACGATGATGCACACGTGTGGGTGAGTTGCAAAACTACCACATGTGTGAGTGTTAGTATTTCCGTATTTCATAGCATCTGGACAGAGCTGCCGTACGAACTTTCTCCAATGTACGAACTTGGCCTTGGCCTAGTTCGGTTGGTGGAGTATTAGATAGTTTTTAGTCACAAAAAGGGGTGTAGTGAAGAAGTTGAGAGGCACCTAATATCGCAGTGATTTGCCTTTGGGAATGAGAAGCACCGAGAATTTAAGCGCCTCTCAACCAAGGTTTTGGATCCCAAATAGGCCAATTTTCTCGTGGGTGGGCGATATTCCCGGTAACCACGGTTACCAAGAAATACCGAATAAATTTCGAACGAAATTTAAAATTGAATTTTGAATTCAAACAATTTTAAATTAGATATAATAATACCTTGAACTGAAGTCATTCAACAAGGAGGTAGTAGCTTAGTGGTACCTCAACTGCGTGCGCTCTTAGCTGTGTTCAGGTCGCCAGTTCGATTCATTGGGGTGTCATTTTTTCACCTTTTTGGCTGTCTATTTTGAAAAATAACAAAAACAACAAACAAAAGTGCGGAAGGAGGGCTCGACCCAGCTACCTCCCAAGGCGCATAACAGATGCTTACCACTACGCCAGAGCAAGACAATTGTCTCATATGAGAAACAAATTTCTTTATTAGACCTTGAGAATTCAAATTGAAATTATTCGAAAAATTCGGTATTTTTTGCTCCGTATAGGTATTTCTCGTGGGGCGGCGAGAAACGCGGTAACCGCCCGGTATCCGTTTTTCTCGGGCGGTACCCAAAACCATGCTCTCAACTTAGCACGCGCAGAAGCAACGATGACTTAACCTACTTCCACCGCAGTCTAAGATAGACAAGACTCTATGCTGATTGGGCTCATAACACTCACCGGAGCCGTCGATCACTTCTAGCATGACTGCATGAGCAAGAAACATCTGCGCAGCCGGCGGCGAGCAATCGAGTCTTCCGCTTTCTGTTCGTGCGCAATCACCAGACCAAGAATGAAGAAATAAAACAAACCGGCCATCCCAATCGATTTCGTTTGTGGTCCTTCTGGGCTTCAAGCTAGATACGGTCAAGCTGGTCGGTTAGCTAATTAACAGCTTCGGCCGTCGACAAGTAATGCTCTGCCTGTTGAAAAATCTCGTCGTAAAGCATCTCTACGTGAGCGCTGAAGAAGTGATGCATATAGGTGCCTGGCCTGCTGCGCCCTGCGCCAACATTGGGTATGGGCTTGTCCCAGATTCAGCGGTATTGTGACTTGCGAGTGACCTGATTGACCACCTCTTGCCGACGCATCTGTCGGGTGCGCTGGGGTTGTGTGCCTTCGGCTGGTGGTGCCCTGTAGGCTGTGAGCAGGGATCCTAGTGTTCGGGCGTTTAGACTGCAGGTAGGGAGCTCAAGACTGGTGGCAGGGGGCCTCGGGGGCTCTTAATTAGCCGATTCAACTAGGATCTTGCCGGAGGAGGGTTCTGGTGTTTTCCTATCTTATACACATGTCCCTATGATCTCCGTTCTTGGTCCTTGCTATCTCCTAACATGAGCAGCGCTCCACGGCCGGATTGAGGGGGCTGTCTCAACAGCGTGTCAGCCCTTTACTGCGATTGCTCAATGTGTTCGGCGCTAAGATTTCGCAAGGCGGCGCGGATCCGGTCATGTTTAGTAGTCTTGGTGGTCTCTTGTTAGGTCAGACGTCTCCTGTTTTCACACGTGGTGTTGGTGTTAGTCGTACTTTTTTTTGAGAATGGGTTAGTTGTACTTTTTTTTTTTGAGAATGGGTTAGTTGACTTGTGCGACTCGTTCTGCTACCATTTTATTTTTCTCTTGACCTC
>NW_024111785.1:0-12715 GCF_003073215.2 Triticum urartu | reverse complement strand
AATCCTACCGAGTGGAGAGCAACTCCCACTCGGGCTTAGCTGCAGTCCAAGTACTCGCCTAAGTATTTGAAAATCCTACCGAGTGGTGAGCCAGACTCCCACTCGGGCTTAGCTGCCCAGTGCTCGCCTAAGTGTTTGAAAATCCTACCGAGTGGAGAGCAGACTCCCACTCGGGGGCTTAGCTGCAGCCCAGTGCTCGCCTAAGTGTTTAAAAATCCTACCGAGTGGAGCCAGACTCCCACTCGGGGGCTTAGCTGCAGCCCAGTGCTCGCCTAAGTGTTTAAAATCCTACCGAGTGGAGAGCAGACCTCCCACTCGGAGGCTTAGCTGCAGTCCAGTGCTCGCCTAAGTTTTAAAATCCTACCGAGTGGTGAGCCAGACTCCCACTCGGGGGCTTAGCTGCAGCCCAGTGCTCGCCTAAGTGTTTGAAAAATCCTACCGAGTGGAGAGACCTCCCACTCGGGGGCTTAGCTGCAGCCCAGTGCTCGCCTAAGTGTTTAAAAATCCTACCGAGTGGAGAGCCAGACTCCCACTCGGGGCTTAGCTGCAGCCCAGTGCTCGCCTAAGTGTTCAAAAATCCTACCGAGTGGAGAGCAAACTCCCACTCGGAGGCTTAGCTGCAGCCCAGTGCTCGCCTAAGTGTTAAAATCCCACCGAGTGGAAAGAAAACCTCCCACTCGGGGGCTTAGCTGCAGCCCAGTGCTCGCCTAGTTCGGAACACGTCCCAACACAAGGACGGCAAGATGCGAATCGACTGTTACCTTTTCCTTCGGAGCTGCACCACAAATACGAAGTTATTTCGAGTGAAGGCCAAGTTCCACTCGGCAGATAATTCCCGAAGATATTCAACGATAAATCAAGTTCGGATAAAACCCAAAGGTCCAAGACCTCAGATCAAAGTACTCGAGCCCTCGGCTCGACAGAGTTTAACGGTTACAGAATCCACTCGGCATTCCGAGGCAAATTTAAAGTGAAGCATAAAAGTTTTTCATTCCTCAAGCGGAGGACTGGAAGGGGCGACGAACTCGTCCAAGTCGATCCCGTCTGCAATACGAGTGGCAGCAGCAATGAAAGTCTCCATGAAGTCTTGAAAGTTGTGCTTCCTGGTATTGGCAACTTGGATGGCGGCCAGCTTTTCTTCTCGCGCCTCCTTGCAATGGACGCGGACCAGAGACAGAGCGACATCAGCACCACATCTAGCAGAAGATTTCTTCCATTCCGCCACTCGACCCGGGACTTCATCCAGTCGAACCATCAGGGACTCGAGGTCATTCTGAAGCGTCGTTCCAGGCCAGAGTGATGTGTCGATCCGCGACATCGCAACCTTCAGCCGAGCAAGATAGTCAACAACGCTGGTAACACGAGACTCCAGTCGGAGCACGTTCATAGCAGCCTCGTCCTTCACGAGAGAATTGGCGGGATCCAAGCCTGGCTCCACTCGACTGGTTTCCTCTTCGAAGCTCTGGCAGAATTCTGCAAACACGATTCAAGAATAAGACAGTGGCCGTACGCGGGCTCGGCAACTACAAGACAGCCGGGTTGGAATAATTACCTTCGAGCATGACGAACAGCTTCTTGGCGAGTCCACCGAGATAAGCCTCCAGATCTTTTACCTTCCCCGCCAGCTCACCCGCCTTGTCGTGCAGAGCCATCTTGTTTCTTCAGTCGACTGATCTCGATTAGCTGTCTCGAGAGCAGTTTTCAGTCTGGAGTTCTCCTGTTCAAGAGTTCCGACCGAAGCCAGTTTCTCTTCTGCAAGCTTCGTTTTGCTCGAGGCCTCCTTCTGTGCTTCGGCAAGATCTTGATCCTTCTTCTTCAGAGCTTCCTCCAGTTTATCTACAGAACGTCGAGTGAACTCAACATCAAGAATGGGCAAGAAAGGGAAGTCACTCGTCAAGAATGAGAAACCTCGCCAGCCATACCTTTTGCTTCGTCTCGCGCCTTCTGCAGGTTCTGTTGAGCAAGCTTCAAGTCAAGGTCGAGCTGGATCTGTTTGTTCTCCAACTCAGTGTAGAGAGCCACAAGTTCACAGGATTTCTGCAAATCAGTCGACAGAGGTCCAAGATAAGTTGCTTCCGAGTAACCAAGAGACAATGATGACGTTTCTAAGACTACAGCCTGAATCAAAAACATTCAACAGTAGTCTCGGGGACTACACCCAGTGGGTGCACTCAGCGTGCCCCCACTGGTTTTGAAAAAAAATCGACTGCCCGCAGTCGACCGGATACAGTTTCATTCGACATGGCCTGGCCAGACCGAGTGAAGAGTAAACTACAGCAACACAATATAAAGACTACAGTCGACTGCCAGCAGTCCACCGTAGTCTCGGGGACTACACCCAGTGGGTGCACTCAGCGTGCCCCCACTCGACCAAAAAACTTAACAGAAACACCCAGTGGGTGTACAGATTTAAAAGATCTTCGGAAAAGAGATTCTTCAGACAGCATACCCTAACAGAACAAGCAGTGAATCGACTGACCTGGACGTTACTCTGAAGAGCTGAACTCGCGTCATAAGCCGCTTGGCTGGCTTCTCGAACCACCTTGACCTGCTCCATCATGATGCCTGCCTGGCGTATAGCTTCCTTAGCTGCACCCACTTGGTCCTCAGGGACGTGGTGTGTGGCGAAGAGCGAAGGCGGATTTACGGTCGACGTCGAGGGCCGCACACTCGTCAGAGGATTGGCGAAAGTCACAGAAGCCCGGTGTGTCCACCCATCTCGAGCTACGGCCTCAGGCGCCGGAGTGGATTGTGGAGTCTCGCCAGCCGACTTCCTGTTCCGCCTCACTCTCAGCGGCGCTTCGTCTTCGTCGTCAGGAAGGTTAACATGAGGAGGAGCTACGAGAAAAATTCAATCGACCAGAGTTATAAGAAATCGTCAGTCGATTCAAGGCAGAACATCAGTAATCATACCAGGGTTGGAAGTAACAGCATCTTCCATCTCTTGATCATCGTCCTTGGCGGAGATCTCAGAAGTAGCAGCACTGCAAATTTTGAAAGACCGTCAGTCGGCTCAGTGGATCGACCAAGCATCCGTCCACGGTCGACAAAGGAGAACAAGTTCTATCATTACCCAGAAATGGTGGGGACAGTCATCCTCATCTTGGGCAGAGCCTTGGGTGGCTTGGACGGCGCCGCGCGGGGGTGCTTAGGAGCTTTTTCAGTCGGCGCTGGAGAAGAGGTCCAAGGGCGCTTCGACGACTGCCCAATGGGAGCAGTCGCCTTACCACGTTCCCGCGCAGGGTCGTGTGTAAGCTTGGATCGCCTTTCCGAGCGGGGAGGTCCAGGTTCCTCCTCCTCTTCGCTGGAGTCGACGCCGTCGTCGCCCTCTCCTTCGTCGTCAGACTCCCACTCCCCCTGTTCGTCTCCGCTTTCGCCTCTCCTTCCTCGGCCTGCCCCTGTGCTCCGTTGGGTGTCGAGTACATCTCTGTAGTTGCCTGGAGAATAGCAGACAAGTCAAAAGTCAGTCGACCGATTCAAAGAGAGCAAATGAAGAAAGCAAGATCTCAGTCGCGAACACAAGGTCAGACCTGGTCCACCTTGTGTGTACTGTTAAGCGGGACAACCCTCCTGGCTCCTCAGGGGTTGTCTTTGTTCCCTGTGATGCTCGACAACCACCCTTCCAGCATCTCGTCGGTGACCTCCTCTGGGTGAACCCGAGTGGTGTCGTCGAGACCAAAGTACAGCCACATAGGGTGGTCACGAGCCTGAAGCGGTTGGATGCGCCTCCGAAGCAAGACCTCCAGCAAGTCCATGCCCGTCACGCCCTCTCGGACAAGCTGAACCACTCGACCAACCAGCACCTTGACTTGCGCCTTTTCCTCCGGCAGCACTTTCAGAGAGGCAGGCTTTTGAGCTCGGTCCAGAGAGAAAGGGGGAAGACCAGTCGACTGCCCTGGGGTCACCTGGTCTTGGCAATAAAACCAGGTCGACTGCCAACCACGGACCGACTCGGGAAAAGTGATAGACGGAAAAGAACTTTTATCCCCTCATCTGGATCGCCAGGCCCCCGCATAGCTGGATCACTTGCGTCCGTTCGTCACTCGACTTGGCTTTCTTTACCGATTGGGAACGGCAAGTGAAGATGTGTTTAAAGAGTCCCCAATGAGGGCGGCAACCCAAGAAACTTTCGCACAAGGAAACGAAGCCGCAAGATACACGATGGAATTGGGAGTGAAATGGTGGAGCTGCGCTCCGAAGAAGTTCAAAAAGCTCCGGAAAAAAGGATGAGGAGGTAGAGAAAATCCGCGATCGATATGGGTGGCGAGGAGGACGCACTCACCGTCACGAGGTTGGGGTTCGACTTCTCTCCCCGGGACGCGCAGCTTCATGGGGAATGACTCCCCCCTCGACCATGTCGTCAAGATCTTCCTGCCGAATCACCGACGGCATCCAGTCGCCCTGGATCCAATCCCTGGGCAGAGCAGTCCTCGAGGAAGATCCGCCCCGAGCGGACTTCTTCCCCTTCCCCTGCACCGCCGCCTTCTTCGCGCGCTCCAAAGCCGACGTCTTGTCCTTCACCATCGTCGCCGGCGAGGCTCGAACGGACCTACGGCGCTAGGGTGAGAGCGGAGGTGGCAGAGGACCTTGCGGGGGGAGAAGGAAAGGCGAGAGCACACTGTTGGGGAGCCCCGAGCCGGCAACTTATAAGGAGCCGCTTCCGAGTGGCTGACCGGTAGGCCCAGGCGATCCCGTCAAATCCCGCAACAGGCGCGTGCGCGGTACGTGGCGAAAAAGGTGGCGGAGATCGAGGAGCTTCCATCCTATCCCATCCGATTACTTCGGCCGCCCCCGTCCCGCTCGCTTCCCGAAATTCAAATCCCGCAAATCCGCGGGCTGCAGAACAACTCATCAAACTGAAGAGCCCGCTCGTGCCGGCACTCGGTATTCCACAAGTAAGGAAATTCACTCGACGAGAGACCAAGAATGGATCAAGGTGACCGAAAGAAGTTGACAACGTCATCCGTGACGATTGATCCAGTACAAGACATTCGTATACGCTAAGAACCAGTCGGAAGGACCCCCAACTCCTTCCCCACTCGAACCTCGATCCATTCGGGGGCTAATGATGAAGCTATGTACCTAGGGTAGGGGCATGGACCTGTCCTAAGAGCCCTACCCAAGGACATCCCTGGAAGAAGTCACCTTTCAATCGACTTGAAGGTATCCCACTCGACGGATTCAAGACACTCGACCAGGAAGCTACCACTCGACTACGAAGCCAACCACTCGACTGACAGGAGATCTAAAGTCACTCCGCAAGCAAACGGTCGGCCATTAAGTAGTCTTTATGGTCATCATAGCACTTTAATAGGGACGTTACCAGTAACGCCCAGTCTTAATGTATTTTAACCCTGCATTACTGAGGACCGGAGGGGTCTGGCGAACTCTATATAAGCCACCCCCTCCTCAGTAGCAGGGGTTGGCACCCCTGTAATTCATACACACATAATCCAGTCGACCGCCTCCGGGCACCGAGACGTAGGGCTGTTACTTCCTCCGCGAAGGGCCTGAACTCGTACATCCTGGTGTATTTACAACTTCTCCATAGCTGAGATCTAGCCTCTCCATACATACCCCCTACCTCACTGTCAGAGTTAGAACCCAACTGTATATTCGGACTACGAGGGGGAGGGGCGCGCGGCCCAGCGGCCACCTCTCCTCTCTTCCACTAAAGCCATATACCTCCCGGGGGGTTCCGGTAACCTCCCGGTACTCCGGTAAAATCCCGATTTCACCCGGAACACTTCCGATATCCAAATATAGGCTTCCAATATATCAATCTTTATGTCTCGACCATTTCGAGACTCCTCGTCATGTCCGTGATCACATCCGGGACTCCGAACAAACTTCGGTACATCAAACATAAACTCATAATATAACTGTCATCGAAACCTTAAGCGTGCGGACCCTACGGGTTCGAGAACAATGTAGACATGACCGAGACACGTCTCCGGTCAATAACCAATAGCGGAACCTGGATGCTCATATTGGCTCCTACATATTCTACGAAGATCTTTTATCGGTCAGACCGCATAACAACATACGTTGTTCCCTTTGTCATCGGTATGTTACTTGCCCGAGATTCGATCGTCGGTATCCAATACCTAGTTCAATCTCGTTACCGGCAAGTCTCTTTACTCGTTCCGTAATACATCATCTCACAACTAACTATTAGTTGTAATGCTTGCAAGGCTTATGTGATGTGCATTACCGAGAGGGCCCAGAGATACCTCTCCGACAATCGGAGTGACAAATCCTAATCTCGAAATACGCCAACCCAACATGTACCTTTGGAGACACCTGTAGTGCTCCTTTATAATCACCCAGTTACGTTGTGACGTTTGGTAGCACCACAAAGTGTTCCTCCGGTAAACGGGAGTTGCATAATCTCATAGTCATAGGAACATGTATAAGTCATGAAGAAAGCAATAGCAACATACTAAACGATCGGAGTGCTAAGCTAATGGAATGGGTCATGTCAATCACATCATTCCTAATGATGTGATCCCATTAATCAAATGACAACTATGTCTATGGTTAGGAAACATAACCATCTTTGATTTAACGAGCTAGTCAAGTAGAGGCATACTAGTGACACTTTTGTTTCTATGTATTCACACATGTATTATGTTTCCGGTTAATACAATTCTAGCATGAATAATAAACATTTATCATGATATAAGGAAATAAATAATAACTTTATTATTGCCTCTAGGGCATATTTCCTTCATGAGGTCTCATTGCCGAATCACATGGCGTTGGGTGCTACCAAACGTCACAACGATAACTGGGTGATTATAAAGGAGCATTACAGGTGTCTCCAAAGGTAGATGTTGGGTTGGCGTATTTCGAGATTAGGATTTGTCACTCCGATTGGTCGGAGAGGTATCTCTGGGCCCTCTCGGTAATGCACATCACATAAGCCTTGCAAGCATTGCAACTAATGAGTTAGTTGCGAGATGATGTATTACGGAACGAGTAAAGAGACTTGCCAGGTAACGAGATTGAACTAGGTATTGGATACCGACGATCGAATCTCGGGCAAGTAACATACCGATGACAAAGGGAACAACGTATGTTGTTATGGTCTGACCGATAAAGATCTTCGTAGAATATGTAGGAGCCAATATGGGCATCCAGGTCCCGCTATTGGTTATTGACCGGAGACGTGTCTCGGTCATGTCTACATTGTTCTCGAACCCGTAGGGTCCGCACGCTTAACGTTACGATGACAGTTATTATGAGTTTATGCATTTTGATGTACCGAAGGTTGTTCGGAGTCCCGGATGTGATCACGGACATGACGAGGAGTCTCGAAATGGTCGAGACATAAAGATTGATATATTGGAAGCCTATGTTTGGATATCGGAAGTGTTCCGGGTGAAATCGGGATTTTACCGGAGTACCGGGAGGTTACCGGAACCCCCCGGGAGCTCATATGGGCCTTAGTGGAAAGGAAGGCTGCCCCATAGGTGGGCGCGCCTCCCCCCTCCCCTAGTCCTATTAGGACTAGGAGAGGTGGCCGGCCACCCCTCTCCTCTTTCCCCCTTGGGAGTCCTATTTGGAATAGGATTGGGGGGGGTCCTACTCCCGGTAGGAGTAGGACTCCTCCTGCGCCTCCATAGGGCTGGCCGCACCCCTCCCCCTTGGCTCCTTTATATACGGAGGCAGGGGGCACCTCTAGACACACAAGTTGATCATTGAGATCGTTCCTTAGCCGTGTGCGGTGCCCCCTGCCACCATATTCCACCTCGATCATATCGTTGTAGTGCTTAGGCGAAGCCCTGCGTCGGTAGAACATCAAGATCGTCACCACGCCGTCGTGCTGACGGAACTCCTCCCGAAGCTTTGCTGGATCGGAGCCCGGGGATCGTCATCGAGCTGTACGTGTGCTAAGAACTCGGAGGTGCCGGAGTAACGGTGCTTGGATCGGTCGGATCGGGAAGAAGACGTACGACTACTTCCTCTACGTTGTGTCAACGCTTCCGTTGCGATCTACAAGGGTATGTAGATCAGACTCTCCCCCTCGTTGCTATGCATCACCATGATCTTGCGTGTGCGTAGGAAATTTTTTGAAATTACTACGTTCCCCAACAGTGGCATCCGAGCCTAGGTTTTATGGTTTGATGTTATTTGCACGAGTAGAACACAAGTGAGTTGTGGGCGATACAAGTCATACTTCTCATACAGGCTCATCATGTCAATACTTTGGTTCGGCTCGGTCGTAACTCACTCATGTTTGGTTCTTGTTCTGAACTGTGGAGACACGCCGGTCAACAGGTCTAATTGTCGTGTATGCCTGACAGCACGATCAGATATTGAGCGAGAATAGATGCCGGGTTCGCTCCGGTGGCTGTGACTAACGTGGCTGCGGGCGATGTCTCTACCACTTTGATGTGTAAGCGAGTTGTGGCTCGCCGGTCCTTCAGGGTAGTAAGACGAAGTGCTCTAGTTTGACATAACTATCCCCGCTGTGGTTTTTGATTCGTAGGTAAGATGTTTTACATTAAGCCCGTTAGCAGGCCCTCGTTCAAAACTAGTGCAAAACACCTAATGACTTAAGCTATGACATCTTGTCGGAAGTTTAAGCTTGTTTGTCAGGGCATGTCATGAGATGGTGATATGGTCAACAAAATGGATGATAGCTGATTTATTGTACCGGACATGATTGCCGAGTTCAGCTACAGCAAGTTACGGCCAACTGAGGCCATATGTTGCGTCGCTTTATTGTATGCATCGTTGCTAATCGCGATTTGTAGTGCTTTACTTGTTTATTATCTATATTTACGCGGTAGATTACAACTCACTGGTAGTAGCATGTATGGCGAGGATCGAATATACAGGATGGAGAATAAAGATGCAGTCTGTCTAGCGCCAGGTGACGAGATGGTGATCCATGCCGATGCTGTTGGAGCTGTGAGTGGCCTCACCAACTGCAAGATACGATGATGGCATATTATATACTCTTTGAGTGTCATGTGTGTTTATCGTTTTTATCGCAGTCCTTAATCGTTCGCTATTGAATTGACCTAGGTAGCATCATGTATAGGATGATCTCTCACTCAATTCCTTCATAACGAGTGGTTATCCCTGAGTAATGCTCGCCTTCGCCCAGTAAAGCTTCGTCTGTTGTGGCTCAGAATCACAACGTTGCGAAAGCCATTGAAGCATGAATGATCGTGGACACCACGTGAAGTTGGAGGCTGTGGACTAGTGATCAAGCTTTCGTCCATCTACAACGGGTGCAAGCCAGTTTTGCACACGCAGAATACTCAGGTTAAACTTGACGAGCCTAGCATATGCAGATATGGCCTCGGAACATGGAGACCGAAAGGTCGAGCGTGAATCATATAGTAGATATGATCAACATAACGATGTTCACCATTGAAAACTACTCCATCTCACGTGATGATCGGTTATGGTTTAGTTGATTTGGATCACGTAATCACTTAGAAGATTAGAGGGATGTCTATCTAAGTGGGAGTTCTTAGTAATATGATTAATTGAACTTAAATTTATCATGAACTTAGTCCCTGATAGTATCTTGCTTGTTTATGTTGATTGTAGATAGATGGCTCGTGCTGTTGTTCCGTTGAATTTTAATGCGTTCCTTGAGAAAGCAAAGTTGAAAGATGATGGTAGCAATTACTACGGACTGGGTCCGTAACTTGAGGATTATCCTCATTGCTGCTCAGAAGAATTACGTCCTGGAAGCACCGCTGGGTGCCAGGCCTGCTGCTGGAGCAACACCAGATGTTATGAACGTCTGGCAGAGCAAAGCTGATGACTACTCGATAGTTCAGTGTGCCATGCTTTACGGCTTAGAATCGGGACTTCAACGACGTTTTGAACGTCATGGAGCATATGAGATGTTCCAGGAGTTGAAGTTAATATTTCAAGCAAATGCCCGGATTGAGAGATATGAAGTCTCCAATAAGTTCTATAGCTGCAAGATGGAGGAGAACAGTTCTGTCAGTGAGCATATACTCAAAATGTCTGGGTATAATAATCACTTGATTCAATTGGGAGTTAATCTTCCAGATGATTGTGTCATTGACAGAATTCTCCAATCACTGCCACCAAGCTACAAGAGCTTCGTGATGAACTATAATATGCAAGGGATGAAATAAAGACTATTCCCGAGCTCTTCGCAATGCTGAAAAGCTGCGGAGGTAGAAATCAAGAAGGAGCATCAAGTGTTGATGTAACAAGACCACTAGTTTCAAGAAAAAGGGCAAAGGAGAAGAAGGGAACTTCAAGAAGAACGGCAAGCAAGTTGCTGCTCAAGAAGAAACCCAAGTCTGGACCTAAGCCTGAGATACTGAGTGCTTCTACTGCAAAGGGCACATGGTCACTGGAAGCGGAACTGCCCCAAGTATTTGGCGGATAAGAAGGATGGCAAGTGAACAAGTATATTGTGATATACATGTTATTGATGTGTACCTTACTAATGCTCGCAGTAGCACCTGGGTATTTGATACTGGTTCTGTTGCTAATATTTGCAACTCGAAACAGGGACTACGGATTAAGTGCGAAGATGTGCAAGGACGAAGGTGACGAAATGCGCGTGGGAAACGGTTCACGTCTGATGTGATCGCTCGGGTCTCGAGTCGCGTACTCGTCTAGCATCTACCCTTGGGAGGAACTTCTCGAATCTTAGAACCCTATAGATTTGATTTTGGTGCCGAAGAGGATTGTAACAACGAATGAGACATTACTATTTGGTCTGTTTACTGACCGAGACACCCGTTATCAAGTTTAAAATCCGTGAGGAAAGTATGGGATGGTGTTCGTTGAGCTATATTTATAATGAGCTTAGAACTATGTTTATTAAAATGCCGTCATGCACCCTTGGTACGACAGAGATCCCATTTGTTTGAATCTCCGTCAAGATGGATGTAAATAGTTAGTAATCACACATATTCATATTTTTGTCATGCAAAGGATGCCGAAGAGTTGGATAATGAGAACGAGATGCACTCTCTTATTGTAAAGCCAACTGTCCCTCTGTATCGGTCCAATATCGGAGGTGTAACCAGGCTTTCATGAGAATAGATACACTCCATTCTGCTGGATATTCCTGAGGCCCACTTGTGTTATGAAGATCACTTGGCATGATGTTCTACCTTGCACCCGTGACTCATGGGAAGATGGAACTAAAACGCCCGCTTCCTCCCAGTTTCAATTGGTACTTGCGTGCCAATCGAAGATCTAAACCGGTACTATGGAGAGAGCACAGTATTTGTTGGAAATCATACATACAGATGTATGTGGTCCGATGAATGTTGAGGCTCGTGGCGGATATCGTTATTTTTCACCTTCACAGATGATTTAAGCAGATATGGGTATATCTACTTAATGAAACATAAGTCTGAAACATTGAAAAGTTCAACGAATTTCAGAGTGAAGTTGAAAATCATCGTAACAAGAAAATAAAGTTTCTACGATCTGATCGTGAGGAGAATATTTGAGTTACGAGTTTGGTCTACATTTGAAACAATGCGGAATAGTTTCGCAACTCACGCCACCCGGAACACCACAGTGTAATGGTGTGTCCGAATCGTCGTACTTTATAGATATGGTGCGATCTATGATGTCTCTTACTGATTTACCGCTATCGTTTTGGGGTTATGCTTAGAGACGGCCTGTCACGTTAAATAGGGCACCATCAAGAATCCGAGACGACTTATGAACTGTGGTTTGGCAAGAAACCAAAGTTGTCGTTTCTTGAAAGTTTGGGGCTGCGATGCTTATGTGAAAAAGCGTTCACCTGATAAGACTAATCGAACCCAATCGGAGAAACAGTAAGACACAAAAAAAGAATGTGATTTCTGGAGGACTAGAAACCCAAATATATGTTGAACTAGTCACTATTTGGCAGGTCACCTTCTATCAATCAGATTATCCACTAAATGGTCATGTACATTCGAGAGCTTGTAGAAGGCGGTCGTCTTAGAGCAAGAGTATTCCTCCCCCCGAAGATCGTGGAGTGGATGAATAGTTAAAGAGAACGATAGGACGAAGGGAAATAAGAGATGCATTGGAGCAGTAGGTGCTTCACTCCTGTTCCCCGCTGTCTGTGGAATTTAACGGACTGTCTTCTCAGTGACACCTACACATCAAGTTGTCGAGAAGTCTTAATGATATGATCATGCATTCAGATCAAGTTACTACCGAACTCGTAGGTCAACCAGAGTAGATCGCACCAGAGTGGTACGGTAATCTGTTCTGGAAGTCATGCTTACTAGATCATGA
This sequence comes from Triticum urartu, assembly GCF_003073215.2. Lineage (NCBI taxonomy): Eukaryota > Viridiplantae > Streptophyta > Magnoliopsida > Poales > Poaceae > Triticum > Triticum urartu. The sequence goes on along the minus strand of NW_024111785.1, from coordinate 457 downwards.
TGAACCTACGAACTATGAGGAAGCGATGATGAGCCCAGATTCCGCAAATGGCTTGAGGCCATGAAATCTGAGATGGGATCCATGTATGAGAACAAAGTGTGGACTTTGGTTGACTTGCCCGATGATCGGCAAGCCAATAGAGAATAAATGGATCTTCAAGAAGAAGACTGACACTGATGGTAATGTTACTGTCTACAAAGCTCGACTTGTTTGAAAGTTTTTTCGACAAGTTCAAGGAGTTGACTACGATGAGACCTTCTCACCCGTAGCGATGCTGTAAGTCCGTCCGAATCATGTTAGCAATTGCCTGCACTTTTATGATTATGAAATTTGGCAAATGGATGTCAAAACTGCATTCGTGAATCAGTTTTCTGAAGAGTTATATAGAAGGTGTTATGTCAGACTCTAAGGGAGGTAACAGTAAATCCCAGCATGCCATTTATTGACGCGTGCAGCT
>NW_024111784.1:0-69306 GCF_003073215.2 Triticum urartu | reverse complement strand
GTCCTTATTACTGGCTTTGGCCATACTGAACCAAGTAATCCTGTTGCTTTGTCAAGACATACTGCCAAAGAGGAATTCTCTGCGGTTGGCAAAGGCAAATGGAATGCTGATTTGTCAACATATGCTGCTCTGAATGCTCAAGATCTCCATTCTGGCTATTTGAACCGGCTGTACACTAGCCGCGATTATGAAGCCGGTATAGTCAATATGATGAAGGAAAAATATGAGGTAACTTCCTATATGCTTCTCTGCTTGTAATATTTCATAGCTTATCAACTCCAATAGCCCCCAAGTGACGGTTTAAGATATCAACTTAAACCGGGACTTGTTAGTAAGTATTCAATGTGAACCTCAATTGCATCTTTAACCTTGCTGACGTAGCCCCCAAGGGCCGGTTTAACTTTATAAAGATAAACCGGCACTACTAGGGAAAACCCTAGTAGTAGCGCTGGTTTTGTGGTCACTAGTAGTGCGGGTAGGCGCGCTACTAATAAGGCGCTACAGCTATTGCTTAGTAGTAACGCGTGCCCGCATGCGTTACTGCTAGGACAAATAGCTGCAGCGTTTGTTCATTCCCACGCTACTATTAACGTAACTACTGGCAGCGCGTTTTCTCTCCATCGCTACTAGTATTCGTTTTTTATTTTTTTTGATTTTTAGTGTATTTATGCACCATCATACAAATATTGGTACAATACCAGTTATGAGGTTTACATCATTATGTCCATAACAGTGTGGCAAATGAAGGTGGATTATGTTCAAGTGGAGGCAATATGTGGTGCATGTCAAAAGTATATTACTAATCCAAACTTGATCTAGTTTGGACTAGTGGTACTTTCGATGTGCACCACATGTTGCCTCCACTTGAATCTAATCCGCCAACACAAGCTATTTAATCATCATCATAGTCATTACCACCAACATTAGCTATTTAATCATCATAGTCATAGTGTAGCACACATCATCATCTTCAAACTCATTCTAGCTAGCTAATCACCACCAACACTAGCTAATAATAATCATCATAGTCATTACCACCAACACTAGCTATTTTATCATCATAGTAATAGTGTAGCACATCATCATCCTCAAACTCATTTCTAGCTAGCTAATCACTCCTGCTGCTCTCTCTTAGGTAAAATAACATAAAACATGTGTAGCTCTCCTCCTTGATCAAGTTGGAGCATGCAGATGAATCCGTCTCCTAATCATGGATAGCGCATCTGTTTGCTGCCCCCTAGTACTTCTTTGCGCTCCCCCATCACATATTTGGTCCAGTCTTGCCCTATTAAGCATCCGTCGCTAATCTTGAAAGCACTAAAATAATCTGTAGGATATCTTGGCCGTAAGCTAATAATACTCATGGTACCTTTAGTCTCGATCCCATAAGGCACAACATTCATCGGGAGTCCCTGTTGAAGAACATCGTATGGTAACATACTTAGCAATGAAGTTTAGCTTGAAAAATAATGTATGGAAAACATGCACTGAGCACAAATAGTAAAAATCTTACCATCCTTCCTAAATAGATGTGACCGTAGTTCATTACGAACACTATTGGTCACACGTTTTCAGTACTAACATTTCTAAATGCAGGAAGAAAAGTTGTCTTGATAGTATCAAGATCCGCAAGCCATGAAACATAATGACTTAGCCCCTCGCAGTTGTGTTCAGCCCCGGGATAGTAGTAGGTCCTGTCTACCAAGCGTTGGACATGTTTGCTTGCACCGAAATAAGCTGACAATACAAATTAGTTGTCAACTATTTTTGAATAAACAATATCAAAGACATAAATATGGTTGAGAAACTTACATAATGGTATAACTGGAGGCGTCTGCACATTGACCTCGATGTCGGTATTACCTTCAATATCATCTTCCGGACGAATATCAAAGGTGATAACCATATCAGGCTCAAATGCATAAGTCTTGCATAGTGCTCACCATGTTTTGCATCCAAAATAGTTGTAGTCGTCTGAATTGTATAATTTTGCATGGAAAATATAACCACGCTCGGTCTTCAAGTAAACTTTCTTTACCTCCATAGTATGACTGAAACCTATCTTATCCAATACATAAACTCTTGCGTGGCAGGGGATACGCTAGTAGAATAGTAAAAAAAAATATAAGTTGAAGCAAATGAAGCAGATGTCATGCTTAATTACGAAAAAAGACTTGTCGTTGTGACTTACTGTATCCACTTCAAAGTTCTCGTCTAGCTTGATGCTGAAGCACCTATCATCATCTAGGAAGATTCCGCCGCATAGGCCGCGCTCGTCTTCGCAGTATTTGCAAATACCGAAATCCTTTTTGTTGTCAGACATTTCCTATGTTCATAGTTAAAACATTAATTGAAAATCGGTCGAAGACAACTACCAGGATACCAAACACACAAATCCGGGGCACTCAATATTTCCTACATATTCTGGCACAAGTCATGCCAAAATTCACAGAAAAATCCGGCATGACCTTTGCTAAAATAGGACATATCGAGCGCTTGAAATTTGCCGGAACGGAAATGAATCAACACTCCGGCAAAACATAGGCCACTCGGAGGTGTAACCTGCAAACATGACCGGCCACTTGGATATTGAGCAACACAAGATATACATTTCAAAATATCTTATAGGACTCAAATTAGCATGCATTCAATAAGCAAAAGTAAATCATCTCATGCGTCCGTACATCATCGAATATTATCACTAATACATCCCGAATAGTGTCATACATATAACATCACTAATACAACTAAAACCCTAGCACACGACGGGTATCGGCGCGGGCGGTGGACACCCACAGAGAAGGAACCATCACGGGATCATAGCTCCAGTGAGATCCCTGGAGAACCTGCCAGGTATTGGAGAACCTGTGCTCCAACGCAAACAAGTAGCGACGGACGTGCGCGTCCTCCTCACTGACACGGTGACGCATGCACCACCTCCGCAGAGTTCTCGAGCCTCTGGACCGTCACTGGCCCACGCGACCGCCACCAAAGAAGGTTCGGGTCAACGACAGGCTAGCTCCTCACCAACCTGCGCCCCCCGGTAGGTAGCGCCTCCCAGTACCACCCCGGCGGAGCCCAGTCCTGGACATGGCCCATCTGGTCAAGCAGGTGTCGTCCTCCGCCGACTCGACTACGAGGATGCGGGATAGGCATCGTCCACGTCGATGCAAGAAAATTGGTTTAAAATAGCAACAAGTTCTTACTAACTAGTTCTATAAATAAAAATTCAACTAGTTCTTACTAAAAATAAACTTACTATAAATAAAAGTATTCTAGTACCTATTTAGTAGCTAGTTCTTACTAACTAATTAGTACCTAGGAACTACTGCCCTAATTACCATCTAATTTGATGAACCTATAGGGGTGGAAAGTGGTAGCTGATATTCCAATTATCCAACTGTAAAGTGAAATAAGTGGTCAAATTTTACTCGTTTTATGATTCATCTTAGAAATTTGATTCGTTTCCACCCTTACATGAACCCTAACTCATTTGAGGTTGCATCCGCATCTGATTCGTTTCCACCCTTACATGAACCCTAACTAATTTGATGCAACTAAAATATAAAGAAACCCTAGGCAGAGGTAGGGGAGAGGGAGGAGTAGGTGTGCTCACCTCGGGTGCCTGCGACAAGGGAGGGGCAGGCGGCGTCAAGGTCGGGGTCGGTGCTCAGGCATGCGGCGGATGGCGGCGTCGAGTACGGGGTCCGGGGCGGCGTTGAGGTCGGGGGCGGGGGCAGCGTTGAATCTGGGGTCTGGGCAGCGTAGAGGGTGTGCGGAGAGCGCGCGGCGGCGAGAGTGGAGAGTTGGATTTGGGGGAAGTGGCCGTGGGCAAGGACGAACCCCGTGGTTAAGTCAGAAGTAGTAGTAGCGCGTTCCAGAAAGGGCGCTACTGCTACGTTAGCTACAACGTGTTCTGGAATACACGCTACTACTACTCCTTTCTCCTTTTCCCCTTTTTCATTTAGTTTTCTTCACATTTATTTTTTTCCTTTCACCTTATTCTATTTCTTTCATTTTCAATTACCTTTCTATCTGCGTTCCATTTAACTTTATATACTTTAGCAGTAGCGAGTTTAGATTAAAACGCGCTGCTACAAAGAAAGTAGCGGTAGCGCGGTTCGTTATAGGTCGCTACTACTACGTGTAGCCTATCGGCTAAGCCGTGGGAATTTTTGTAGTAACGTGTTTAGAACAAGACGCGCTACTGCTAGAACTTTATGTGCAGCGCAATTTGAACAGGCGCGCTACTGCTACTTAGCACCAGCTTGCTTTTTTGACCCTCGCTACTGCTAAAGTTCTGTGTATACGGTTTTCCCTAGTAGTGCGGGACTTTATAAAAGAAAATTTCTGTATCAGTAGACTTTGAATAAATAGCCATTAGCCCCCAAGTGCCAAGTTGAATACTTGTATTGAGCTTGGGACTTTGTAGAAACTGTACGATGAAGAGCAAATATGCATTAGCCCCCAAGTACCAAGGGCATAACTTGTTATGTGGTTGGTACTTCAAATTTGTACTGTCATTTCATCATATAACTATCTCTGTACAGGCTGAGCTGAGCAAGAGAGAAAATCAAACCGCAGACCTGCAGGAGAACCTTAAATCGCAAGAGGCAGAAACCTCCAAGGCAAAGGAAGAATTGACCAGCGCTTTGAGCACTATGGAAAAACTTAAAGAGGGCTTCAACAAAGAGCGGGCGGATTGGGCGACTGAGAAATCCGCTTTAGCGCAAAGGGCTGAAAAAGCAGAAGCCGCTCTTAAACCGGTGGTTGATGAATTGACCAGCGTGAGGCGACAGGTTCATGCCATGACTGCAGCTGTATTTGGTAAGTATCCTTGTTTTCCGAATTGAGCAGACCTTTTCATGTAGCTACCGGTTTACTAACCCTTGCAATGATACAGGAACTCGTATTGGCCACTTGGGATCGGATGTGCAGAAGAAGTTAAAAGCTGCCTACACTCTGATAGAGCAACTGTACTCTGGTGCACAACGGATCATCTACACTGCTTCCCACAACAATCCTCCGCCCACCTTGATCAAAGATAACATTGAAAGGTTATCTATGCTCCCTGCCCGGGTTGAAGAGCTGAAGAAATCTGCTGCTAGAACGGGTGCTTTGACCGCCCTAATCCGGGCAAAAGCATGGGTGCCTGACTTTGATCCTGTTGAAGCGGCCCAAGGCTATCCCAGCTTGAAGGAAGACGGGACAGAATTTGATGAAGGTAATCTCCGAACCATAACCGGGAAGTGCGCCCTCTGGCTTGTCAACTGGTTGAAGAGGTGGATCGTTCCCACTATCAAGCCAACTATCATGATACAAACAAGCGGGTTGCTGCACCAATTCCTGAAGCTGAGAATCTTATCCCGCCAATCCGTAAGCACACTTACACTCCTGACATTGAACCGTCCCTGCTGATAAGTGATGAAGCTGTATTTCAAGCCTTAACTGGGATCGACTGGGCAACTGTTGATTTCCAGCCACTGGGTACGGAGGAAGAAGTTGAACCGACACGAGATGATCCGCAACCGTCAGGTCAAGCCGGTGACCAAGCCTGAACCGGAGGCCGGTTTAGACTACTACATGCTGTGACATGTATTAGATAAAAAACTATGATCTTTTTGGGCACTGGAACGCCTTGTAATAGGCTAGTTGATATACTTGGTCTGGTATGCCTTCGTGTATATTTATCTTCAACTGATGCCTGTTTGATTCGTAATACCTAAGATATGATATCCATATTCATCTGTCCAAGCTATTTTTGCAATCAAGAAGCTTAAAACGCCCTGGCGGTTTACCACCGGGTGGGTCATGATGCTCCTGTATATAAAACCAAAGATGATAACTTAGGTTAGAACATATAATCAAATATGGAAATATATAATACCTGCCACCGTTAGGCATGATGTTGGCTGGCCAACCTTGTAGCGGGGCTGATAACCCAAGCGTTGGAGGAGAAAATAGCTCCTGTTAATATAAGGCCAGTTTACAATGTAAATCGTTCCGGGTTAATATAAACACCGTTTTACTCCATAATAAGATGGTAACATAAAATCAGACCGGGCAGATAGTCTCCGGATTAGGATTTGACCGTGTTCCATCAATTTGCAATTGACAGTCGAACCGGATTAATAATGATGGTTTGAAAAAGCAACAAAAAATGTTCATTAAAAAAGAGAACAGAACACAAGCAAAGGAAAAAAATAAAAACCATTGTAATCGAGGCTTTAAGCCGATCAAGAGGCGTTACCACGGTCGGACATGACCAAGCCCCCAAAAGGTGTAGCTATGGTTCGAGTCAGCCAGGTCCCCAAATGATGTTGTGGCATTACGCCGATCAAGAGGTGTAGCTATGGTTCGGGTTCGAGCATGCCCCCAAGTGATGTTGTGGCTTTGTGCCGATCAAGAGGCGTTGCTATGGTTCGGATACGACCAAGCCCCCAAGTGATGCTGTGGCATTGCGCCTATCAAAAGGTGTTGCTATGGATCGGATACGACCAAGCCCCCAAGTGATATAATATAAAGCTTTTGAGAAGCTAAATCAAGGGGTAAACCGGATGCCGCTTTAAGAACAGAAGCTCCATGTAACCACACATGATGTAAAAATAACAGAGACCCCGCTTTAGCTGAGGTTCCGGTTTATTGTATTGATCATAATATATACATTGTCATAACATGTACATAAGCAGAGCCTATAGCTGAAGTATAGTAGGGCCGAAGATGAGCAATATTCCACGGCCGGTTGGTCTCCTCCTCCGACTTACGTGAGTCTTTGCGCTCTCGAACATCAATTAGGTACTATGACCCGTTGTGTAAATTCTTGCTGACCACAAAAGGTCCTTCCCAAGGTGGGGATAACTTGTGCATATCCGTCTGATCCTGGATGAGCCGAAGCACCAAATCTCCTTCTTGAAAGGTTCTGGTTCTAACCGGGCGGCTATGGTAGCGACGCAGATCCTGCTGGTAAATCACCGAACGGGCGGCCGCTATGTGACGCTCCTCATCTAACATGTCGAGAGCTTCTTGCCGTGCCTTCTCGTTGTCTTCTTCAACATATGCCACTACACGGGGCGAGTCATGACGGATGTCACTAGGAAGAACTGCTTCCGCTCCATAAACCATGAAGAACGGTGTGTATCCTGTGGACCTGTTGGGTGTGGTATTGATGCTCCATAACACTGAAGGTAGCTCCTCCACCCAACAACCCGGCATTTGTTGCAAAGGAACCATAAGCCGAGGTTTGATGCCTCTCAAGATCTCTTGATTGGCCCTCTCTGCTTGACCATTGGACTGTGGGTGAGCCACTGATGATACGTCAAGCCGGATATGCTCACGTTGACAGAACTCCTGCATGGCACCCTTGGACAGATTGGTGCCATTGTCAGTGATAATGCTATGTGGAAAGCCAAACCGGAAAATCACCTTTTTGATAAATTGAACCGCCGTGGCCGCTTCACACTTGCTAACGGGCTCTGCCTCTACCCACTTTGTGAACTTGTCAACTGCCACCAGAAGGTGGGTCTTCTTGTCCTTGGACCTCTTGAAAGGCCCAACCATATCCAGCCCCCAAGTTGCAAATGGTCAAGTAATTGGAATCATCCTCAATTCTTGAGCCGGTACATGAGCGCGTCTCGAGAACTTCTGACAGCCATCACATCATCTGACCAAGTCCTCAGCATCAGCATGTCAACCAATAAAACCCGTGACGAAAAGCTTTGGCCACCAAAGATTTTGAACCGGCGTGATGACCACAGTCTCCTTCAAGAATTTCACGCAAAATTTCACAGCCTTCTTCAGGAGACACACAACGCTGGAACGCCCCTGTCACACTACAATGATGCAACTCTCCATCGATAATAGTCATGGACTTGGACCGTCGGATTACCTACCTGGCCAGAGTCTCATCCTCTGGCAACTCGCCCCGGTTCATATACGCCAGGTAAGGAACTGTCCAATCCAGGATAACATGAAGGGCCGCCACCAACTGAGCTTCCAGATCAGGAATAGCCAAATCCTCTTCACCAGGGAGCTTAACGGGCGGATTATACAGAACATCCAAGAAGACATTAGGCGGGACCGGTTTACGTTGAGAACCCAGTCGGCTCAAAGCGTCCGCCGCTTCGTTCTTCCGTCGGTCCACATGATCCACCTGATAACCTTTAAAGTGGCCTGCAACAATATCCACCTCACGACGATATGCTGCCATGAGCGGATCCTTGGAATCCCAAGTGCCAGACACTTGTTGAGCTACCAGGTCCGAGTCATCGAAGCACTTAACTCGGCTCAAATTCATCTCCTTAGCCATCCGAAGACCATGGAGTAAAGCTTCATACTCAGCTGCATTGTTAGTACAATGGAACATTAAACAGAGAACATAACAAAACTTGTCACCTCGTGGGGAAGTTAATACGACTCCAGCCCCCGATCCCTCCAATTGCCTGGACCCATAAAAATGAATAGTCCAATAACACTAGTAGAAAAAGGGGCTATGGTCCAGGCCGCCTCAGCCCATTAGTCCCGGTTCAGTCTTGAACCGGGACCAATGTGGGCATTGGTCCCGGTTCATGAGCCCAGGGGGCCGGCCGGGCCACGTGGGCCATTGGTCCCGGTTTGTATGGACCTTTTGGTCCCAATTGGTGGGATGAACCGGGACCAAAGGGCCTCCCTCCTGGCCCACCACCATTGGTCCCGGTTGGTGACCTGAACCGGGACCAAAGGCTCCCCTTTAGTCCCGGTTCATGTCATCAACCGGGACCAATGAGGTGCCTATATATACCCTCGCCCGGGAGCAGAGCACTCCAGTGCTCTGTTTTTCTCAGGCCGGCGAGGGGAGGGGTTTGTGGTGCTCTAGCTCACCTCCTATGCACATGAGGTGTTCGATGGAATGCCCGAGCCACACTACTTAAGCTTTCTCCTCTCGAAGCTCGACCTCCAAGCTCCATTTTCCTCGAGATTTGTCTAGATTTAGCGGTCCGTCACGCCCCGTCCCCATCTTCACCGCCGTCGATCACCCGCGCCGATCTCATCACCGACACCACCGTGGTGAGCCTCTTGTTCTTATCTTCTTTCTGAAAGGAAAAATATTCTTACTTGTATGTTTAGATAGATACTTGTATCATTTTCTTACATTTATTATTGCATCTTATATAGTGCGATGGTTTTGGTATCCGCCCCCGTCGGCCCTCGTCCTGTCTATGATTCGGATGTGGTATGTATATTATCTTTATAACTATTGGTTCATTTATTGTTTATGAAAATTATGCCGACCAACGTGACATAGATTTTATTTATCTAGGATGTATGTGAATCGGAAATGCCAATCGACCCTATTGTCGAGAGGTTAAATTTAGTTGAAGAAGAAAACAATTTGTTGAAGGAAAAAATAAAAAAAATTGAGGAGGAGAAGATGATATTGGAGTTGCATGTTGCGGATGTCGTCGATGATCACAAGATCAAGATGGATGCAATGCGCTTGAAGATTAGAAAGATTAGAAAATATGCCATTCATACCGAGGCTTGGTATCATTATGCCGTTGGATCAATTGTTACCTTGGTTGCGATTATGATCGCATTTGTTTTCGCATTGAAATGTTTTACATAGTTTCAATGTATGGTTTAATTAATTAGATGCTCTGGAGAGCTATATGTTGTTAGATGAGAACTATGTATGTACTTTGGTTTTAATGTGATGATGAACTTCTATTAATTTGGACACTTAATTATATATAATGCACGCAGATGAACCGGCAATGGATGTACGGTGACAGACACACCCGCGAGTACATTAAGGGCGTGCATGAGTTTCTCGATGCGGCTGAGGCAAAAAAGCAGAATGGTTTTATGTGTTGTCCATGCACTGAATGTGGGAATACGAGGTCTTACTCTAACCGGAAAATCCTTCACTCCCACCTGCTTTACAAGGGTTTCATGCCACACTATAATGTTTGGACGAGGCACGGAGAAATAGGGGTTATGATGGAAGACGGCGAAGAAGAAGAGTACGATGACAACTATGTGCCCCCTAAATACGGTGATGCTGCAACGGGGGGAGCTGGTGAAGATCAAGAGGAACCAGACGATGTGCCCAATGATGCTGCCACGGGTGAAGCTGCTGAAGATCAAGAGGAGCCAGACGATGTGCCCGATGATGATGATCTCCGCCGGGTCATTGTCGATGCAAGGACGCAATGCATTAGTCAAAAGGAGAAGCTGAAGTTCGATCGCATGTTAGAGGATCACAAAAAAGGGTTATACCCCAATTGCGAAGATGGCAACACAAAGCTCGGTACCGTACTGGAATTGCTGCAGTGGAAGGCAGAGAATGCTGTGGCTGACAAAGGATTTGAGAAGCTACTGAAAATATTGAAGAAGAAGCTTCCAAAGGATAACGAATTGCCCTACAGTACATACGCAGCAAAGAAGGTCGTATGCCCTCTAGGATTGGAGGTGGAGAAGATACATGCATGCCCTAATGACTGCATCCTCTACCGCGGTGCATACAAGGATCTGAACGCATGCCCGGTATGCGGTGCGCTGCGGTATAAGATCAGACGAGATGACCCCGGTGATGTTGACGGCGAGCCCCTCAGGAAGAGGGTCCCTGCAAAGGTGATGTGGTATGCTCCTATAATACCACGGTTGAAACGTCTGTTCAGAAACGAAGAGCATGCCAAGTTGATGCGATGGCACAGTGAGAACCGAAAGAAAGATGGGAAGTTGAGAGCACCCGCTGACGGGTCGCAGTGGAGAAAAATCGAGAGAAAGTACTGGGATGAGTTTGCAAAGGACCCAAGGAATGTATGGTTTGCTTTAAGCGCGGATGGCATTAATCCTTTCGGGGAGCAGAGCAGTAATCACAGCACCTGGCCCGTGACTCTATGTATGTATAACCTTCCTCCTTGGATGTGCATGAAGCGGAAGTTCATTATGATGCCAGTTCTCATCCAAGGCCCTAAGCAACCCGGCAACGAAATTGATGTGTACCTAAGGCCATTAGTTGAAGAACTTTTACAGCTGTGGAATGGAGACGGTGTACGTACGTGGGATGAGCACAGACAGGAGGAACTTAACCTTAAGGCGTTGCTGTTCGTGACCATCAATGATTGGCCCGCTCTCAGTAACCTTTAAGGACAGACAAACAAAGGATACCACGCATGCACGCATTGTTTAGATGACACTGAAAGTATATACCTGGACAAATGCAGGAAGAATGTGTACCTGGGCCATCATCGATTTCTTCCGACCAACCATCAATGTCGAAAGAAAGGCAAGCATTTCAAAGGCGAGGCAGATCACCGGAAGAAGCCCGCCATGCGCACCGGTGATCACGTGCTTGCTATGGTCAATGATTTACCCTACGTCATCTTTGGAAAGGGTCCCGGTGGACTAGCTGTTCCGAATGACGCTGAGGGACACGCACCCATGTGGAAGAAGAAATCTATATTTTGGGACCTACCCTACTGGAAAGACCTAGAGGTCCGCTCCTCAATCGACGTGATGCACGTGACGAAGAACCTTTGCGTGAACCTGCTAGGCTTCTTGGGCGTGTATGGGAAGACAAAAGATACGCCGGAGGCACGGGAGGACCTGCAACGTATGCACGAAAAAGACGACATGCCTCCGAAGCAGTATAAAGGTCATGCCAACTACGCTCTTACGAAAGAAGAGAAAGAAATCTTCTTTGAATGCCTGCTTAGTATGAAGGTCACGACTGGCTTCTCATCGAATATAAAGGGAATAATAAATATGCCAGAGAAAATTTTTCAGAACCTAAAGTCTCATGACTACCACGTGATTATGACGCAACTGCTTCCGGTTGCATTGAGGGGGCTTTTACCGGAAAACGTCCGATTAGCCATTGTGAAGCTATGTGCATTCCTCAATGCAATCTCTCAGAAGGTGATCGATCCAGAAATGGTACCAAGGCTAAGGAGTGATGTGGCGCAATGTCTTGTCAGTTTCGAGCTGGTGTTCCCACCATCCTTCTTCAATATCATGACGCACGTCCTAGTTCATCTAGTCGACGAGATTGTCATCCCGGGGCCCGTATTTCTACACAATATGTTCCCCTTTGAGAGGTTCATGGGAGTCCTAAAGAAATATGTCCGTAACCGCGCTAGGCCAGAAGGAAGCATCTCAATGGGCCATCAAATAGAGGATGTTATCGGGTTTTGTGTTGACTTCATTCCTGGCCTTAACAAGATAGGTCTCCCTAAATCGCGGTATGAGGGGAGACTAATTGAAAAAGGCACTCTTGGAAGAGACTCAATAATATGCAGGGATGGATATTCTTGGTCTCAAGCACACTACACAGTTCTACAGAACTCTACCTTGGTGACCCCGTATGTCGATGAACACAAGAACAGTTTGCGCTCCAAACACCCGGAGCAATGCGACGACTGGATTACATGTGAACACATCAGGACTTTCAGCAGTTGGTTGGAAACACGTCTCAGAGGTGACAACACTGTTTGTGATGAGTTGTACTTGTTGTCCAGGGGACCATCTTTGACTGTATTGACTTACAAAGGATACGAGATAAATGGGAATACATTTTACATGATTGCCCAAGATCAAAAGAGCACCAACCAAAACAGCGGTGTCCGCTTTGATGCAGCAACCGAGAGCGGAAAGGACACATATTATGGTTACATAGTGGACATATGGGAACTTGACTACGGACCTGATTTTAAGGTCCCTTTGTTTAAGTAAAAATGGGTCATTCTGTTTGGCGGCGACGTACAGGTAGACCCACAGTACGGAATGACAACAGTGGATCTGAAAAATCTTGGGTACACTGACGAACCGTTCGTCCTAGCCAATGATGTGGCACAGGTTATCTATGTGAAGGACATGTCTACCAAACCGAGAAAAAGAAAAGATAAGGAAGAGAATACACCATACGATGAGCCAAAGCGCCACATAGTTCTTTCAGGAAAAAGGGACATCCTGGGAGTGGACGGCAAGACAGACATGTCTGAAGATTATGAAAAGTTTCATGAAATTCCTCCCTTCAATGTCAAGGCTGACCCAAGCATCCTGATAAACAATGAAGATTATCCATGGTTACGGCGCAATAAGCAAATGACACAAGCGAAGAAAAAGTGAAGACTTTCTCCCGCAACTATTATGATGATACCATGCCAACTTTGTAACAGATGATCTTTCGTCCGAAACTCAGATACTTCGAAAGTGATTGTTCGTTTCCTACACGAAGTGCATCCAGTTTTTTCCGTAACCATCTCAACTTTGTTGCACATGCTATGTGGGTGAAATGATGTCACACCCTAGCTAGATTATGCATTAGAGTGTGCATCATGTTTACCTTCATCAAAAAATTGAAATGGGGAAAGCAGAACCCCCAGCACCCCCCTGAAATCAACTAGGGTTTACTAAAAATAAATTCAATGAACCTGAAATGCCCTTCAAAAATGTTCACCCTCCTTGCCTTGGGTTAGAACCCTTGGGAAAAATGGTGCATATAATTTTAGGTCAACAAAAGGGGCATTGATTTAATTCATAAATATTTGAATTTGGGCATTTAAATACTATTAAATAATTCAAATGCTCAAATAATGTTGGAACTATTTTTTGGGCCACTGAAATATTTCAGAAAGTGTCCATAAATATTTTCAGGATTTTATAAAATGATTTAGTATTTAAACTAAATCAAAACAGGAATAACAGAAATAGAAAAACACAAATAAATAAAGAGGGAAAGGCCATGGGCCACTTACCTGGCCCATCTCCAGCTGGCGGCCCAGCCCACCCCGCTGCCTCCTGTCGTCCCCCTCCTCGGACAGAAGGACGCGGGCGTGTGCCCGACGCTCGCCGGCACGCGCGCGCGCCACCTCCCCCCCGCGCGCCACCTCCTGCTTCCGGGCTCCCTCCCAATGCCACGGAGACGGCCACGCACCCCCTGGCCCTCTCATTCCCCTCCCCCGTGCTCATCCCTCCTCTGGCTCCCCCTCACTCTTCCACAGAACGCGAGCGTCGCCGCCGCCGACGAGAACCACCACGGCCACAGCCACCCCCTCGCCCCTCCGTGCACGAGCTCCGCACGCCGTCCCTCCCTCACCGAGCCACGCATCGCCGGAGGCCCTGCATCGCGCCTTCGCCCTCGTCTTCAACCTCGGGCACCCGAGCCATCTCCGGTCGATTCGCCGCCGCCAGGACCTCCCCGAGCCCGCTGACCCCCTCTCCGACTCCGTTGTGAGCTCCTCTTCCTTTCCCCTCTTCTCTCGTGCTCGCGCTCGTCCCCTAGCTCCATTTTCCACCGCGGCTGAGAGCTTCTCGCCGCCGGCCATGGCGCAGCCGTGGCCATAGCCGTGCAAGCCCACAACGGAGCGCCTCACCGTGCTCAGTGCAGCACCAGGAACCCGTAGCCACCCCCAGTTCTCCCTCTCGTGCACCGTAGCATCGAAACCGACCTCGCCCGAACTCCGACCGCCGCCACGAGCTCGATTCCGGCGAGCTCGCTGCACCCCAGCTCCTCCCACTTGCCCCACTAGATGCGCACGAGCCCTAGCTATGCGTAGCACGTCTCCGCCGTCGATTTGGTCACCGAAGGACCAAATCCGAAGCCCTCCGCCATCTCGGGCCTCGCCGGCGTCGAGCCACCGGCGAGTTGACCCAGTTTGACCCCTGGGTGGGCCCAGGAAGACCCCCCTGAGTCTATGACAGGTGGGGCCGGTCGGCTAACTAAATTAGGATTAGTCTTCATTAATTTTAATTAAATCAGTCACTGACATGTGGGCCCAGGCCCCACTGACAACTAATTAGTGTTAATCTAATTTTGCTAATTAGCTGAGAGGCTGACAGAAGGGCCCCAGGTCAGGTTTGACCTGGAGCTGGCGCCTTTGACCTGCTGACATCAGTGACGCAATGCTGACGCAGTAATTTTTCTGGATTTAATTTATATTCAGGAAATTCCAGAAAATGCAAAACTTCTAAAAATCATAGAAATTCAACCATAACTCCAAATGACAAATAATATATGAAAAATTATCAGAAAAATTCAAGGAATCCATCTGTACCATTT
Source organism: Triticum urartu (assembly GCF_003073215.2). Classification (NCBI taxonomy): domain Eukaryota; kingdom Viridiplantae; phylum Streptophyta; class Magnoliopsida; order Poales; family Poaceae; genus Triticum; species Triticum urartu. The sequence continues at coordinate 54,266 of NW_024111784.1, read as the reverse complement.
TCATGCATGTTTGAACAATGTTTGTCCTCTGTTTTGGACAAAACAAATAAAGGGCATTTAAATAATCATATATGGAGTTGGAATTTGAATCTTGTATTCAAACCAACTTCATTTAAATCATAGCTAGATTGCATTAGCTCAAGACACATCATATTGCCATGTCATAGCATGCATCATATTGTTGCATATCGTCATGTGTTGATTGTCGTTGTGTTCTTCGTGGTAGGTTCTGCCTCCGAGGATATTCACGAGTATCCAACTGAAGGGCAGTATCCCACTACCACTCCATCAGGCAAGCAACCATTGATCATTCCGATACAACCCATGTTCTCGCTTCTGCTCTTGTTTACTGCATTAAGACAACGCGATTCAAACTGCTGTGTGCTACGGTAGTTGAACCCTTATCCTCTGCATGACCTGTCATTGCCACAGTAACTAGATGAAACCCACTAGCATGTGTAGGAGTTGATTGAGCCATGTATGTGATTCCTACCTTGCTATGCCTGCTATGCTTAGAGTTGTGTCAGGTCTGGTTCATCTGGGTGATGGGCTAGAGTGAAATGCTTATGTCGGTAATGTGAGGGATGTGTTGAACATGTTTTGGTAAAGGTATCGATGAGAGGCCATGTAGGAGTACATGGTGGGTTGTTTCATTGAGGCCCGTCCATAAGAACTGAGATCTGTATGTGTGATTTAAGATGCAGTTACTACCGTACATTGGGCCCGAAACCAATGGACCCTCTCGGCTTCTTAATCACCCTAGTACTCTGTCCAGGAGTTGCAAATAGTTTCTGGTGTTTGTAGGTTATGTGTTGGCGGCCGTGCGTAGCGCTGACCCTAGGGGTGGGCTATGTTGCGGTAGATACACCGTGGCACGGTGTACCGAGTCACCCGTTTGGTGTCTCGGGAACCCTGTTCACATCGTTCGGGGCCGTATGTGGAAACCTCGGCCGGACTCCCTGCGGATGGAACCTGGATAGGCGATAAACCTGGACTAGAGACTTAGGTGTTTAGGTAGGCCGTGGCCGACACCCTCGTTGGGCTTCCGCTTGAAGGTTGCCGAGTACATGTCGTGTAAACGGCGGTAAGTGGTGAAAGCGTGTATGAAAGTACACCCCTGCAGGGTATAAAACTATTCGAATAGCCGCGTCCGCGGTAAAGGACTACTTGGTTGCCTATACAGTTCATAGACAAGTTAATGGATACTACTAAAAGACTCAAGATAAGTGTGAGTACCGAGGATGGCCCTCTCGTAGGATGACGAGGGAGGATCCCCGGTGGAGTATTGTGTTGGTGAGTAGTGGACTCGTGTGCGAAAACTATTTTAAGTTCCGTAGGATAGCTTAGCCAAGAGTCAAAGCTGGCTTGCTGCAATAACCCCACCACCTTCTTGAGAATGAGCATGTATATTAGGTTCTGATGTAAGACTTGCTGAGTACCTTTGTACTCATGTTTTGCTTATTTATTGTTTTCAGACGACAACACTGCCCCCTCCGATGGGTTTTATGTAGACCTTGACGTCGACGAGTGACTAGCCACCCAGGTGGTGATACAGGCCATGGAGGGCCCTATGTAGATAGACAGGCTTCGAGAAGCCTTCTTTCTTTCTAGAGTCTGTACTCAGACTAGTTGCTTCCGCATGTGCTTGTATGACTGTATGACTTGAGTGTCGGGTCATGTGACCCTACCTGTATGGATATGTTATGTATGGCTCCCTGGAGCCTTTAAATAAAGTACTTGAGTTGTAGAGTTTTGTTGTGATGCCATGTTGTATGTACTCATATCGGGCATATTGTGTGTATGATTGAAATGCTTGGTATGAGTGGGATCCGACAATCTAGTTGTTTGTCCTTCGCAGCCTTTCTTATGGGGAAATGTAGTCTAGTGCTCCTCGAGCCATAGTAGTCCGCTACAGCCCGGTTCACCGGAGTCCTGCTAGCCCAGCACTACTGTTCAGGACACTTGACTGGCCGGCATGTGTTTCACTTCGTCCCTATGTCTGTCCCTTCGGGGAAATGTCACGCGGTGATCTCCGGAGTCCTGTCTAGCCTGCTACAGCCCGGAATCCCCGGAGTCCTGTTAGCCCAGTGCTACAGCCCGGAACCACTCGTTGATGACCGACATGTTCGATGTGATTCATGTATGCCTGTCTCCATAGGTCTGTGCCGCTTTGGGTTCACGACTAGCCATGTCGGCCCGGGTTCTCGGTCATATGGATGCTAGCGACATTGTCATATACGCGAGCCAAAAGGCGCAAACGGTCCCGGGCCATGGTAAGGCGACAACCGTGGAATACCGTGCGTGAGGCCGCAAAGTGATATGAGGTGTTACCAGCTAGATCGATGTGGCCTGGAATCGGGGTCCTGACAGCGTTGGTATCAGAGCCGGACTGCCTGTAGGTTCGTTCAGCCAAACTGGTCGATGTCGAGTCTAGAAATGCTTTAGTTATATGTAAGGGAATTGATTGTGGGAGGGAACGTAAGGTTCTTTTACTCCTTTACCCTATGCTTCTGATCTGAGTCATTCTCTTCTCATTCAACGTGGGTTAAGGACTAGGCTCTCTTCTTCTATCAGGTTCACGTGTTACTAATCCGTAGTAGTTCATAGGATTATTGCTACGAGTTCCAGTCCAGTTTCTACTATTTTAGTACGTGGCTATTTGAATCAGAACCTTGATATGATGCTGTTGAGCGGTATTGTGAATTGTTGTGGATGTCTCAAATCTTTTTCTGAGCATTTACAGCCGTTATGCTGCCCAATTTTCCCTAGGAATTCTGTTGTCTTTGTCTTGTGGTTGTGCTTTCAGATGGCCAACCATTCTCAAAATCAGGTGGTTCGCCTGACCAGGTGCCTCGACGTGCCCGGTCATACTGCTATGTTGGTCCGGGTCATGATCGAGACAGGATACCGTTGGTATCCCGAATACACTGTTGAAGAGCAGTTCCGCGACTTTAATCAAAGCCAGTATTTCTGCACCGTCAGGATATTTCCTTCCTATCCTGGATCTACCGAGCCCCTTCACTGTTCCTATGGACTCGGAGTTACCATTGAGATGGCTGTGCAGGATGCTGCCTATTCCATGATGACCATCTTGCGAGTCCGGACTGGCCTGCTTCGGAACACTGACTTCCGTTACATGCCAGCTTCACTTCCGGGAGCGCAGGGGTATCTTCAGGCTATCTATGCTGACTCCACTCAGGAGGACTCATTAACTCGTACCACCGCTGAGATGCTCGAAGATAAGGACCGAGAGAATCGGGCCTTGAGGCTGGAGCTCTTTAATACCCGTGCTGATCATTGGGCCACATTGACTCGGTTTGCACCCGCGGTGCAAGCTGGATGTATGGATACCAGGGATCTGTATCCTGTGAGAGCAGCTCTGCCAGACATGGTGGATTGGCGTGATGTGGGAGGCATCACCCCACCCCTTGGTCCCCGCAGGCCACCGTTTGTTGGTCCAAGACCTCATCCTAGCCCCTATGGTCCACAGGCTCCTCAGGACCGTCTGTTTCCGGATGATCACGTTGAACCTCCAGGCTATGGAGGTGACTTCTATGAGGACTACTACGGAGCTATCTGAGTTAGTAGTAGTACCACTAGTATTGTAGTAGTTGTATCCCCACTGTCCTGTGTGACTTGTGGAATACGACTTGGTGTGTAATCGATTCCGGAGGTGTAGACAAATAATGTATAGGGACTCGGAATGCCTCCGATGAGATGTAACGTCTACCTTCATAGTTGTACTGTAGCATGGGCTTGTACTAAACTATGTATGACGAGTATGACCGTTGGTGTATATATGGCAGTTTTATATTACCATGGCATACGAATGACCATCTCTGCATTCCGTGTTATCCTTTACATTCTGCACTTCCCTGTTAAGTTTGAGCCATCCTTGTCTAAACCGTTGTCTTGTTTTCCTCCTAGGATGGTCAACACCCGCGGCAACCCTGCTGCCCCGGAGCAGGGGGAAGCCAATGCAGCTAGAGGTGAAAATTTGCCTCACCCGCCTTCCCTGGCCGAAGTGATGCTGGAGGCGGAAAGGAACAAGCGTGAGACCAACCGCCTGTTGGAGCGGATCGAGCAGAACACTGCACGCCACCCACGAAATGACCTGGTGTCAATCAACGACTTTATTAAGCTGTACCCACCAAAGTTTAACCATTCCGTCGAGCCCCTCGATGCGGATGATTGGCTTCGCAGCATCACCCACAAGCTACGTTCTGCCAACGTAGCTGAAGCCGACAAGGTTACCTATGCTGCTTATCATCTCGAGGGCCCCGCTAGCCATTGGTGGGAAAACTACGAAGCTATGCGCCCGGTCGGCCAAATCACTACCTGGGCTGAGTTCAGCGAGGCTTTCCGTGAGCATCACATTCCGGAAGGTCTCATGGATCGCAAGAGGGAGGAGTTCTGCAACTTCACCCAAGGAAGGCTGACTGTGGATGCATATAGCCGAGAATTTGGGAACCTGGCACGCTATGCTCCTAAAGAGGTTTCTACTGACGCCAAGAAGTAGGCAAGGTTCCGCAAGGGACTTAGCCCTGAGCTTCGCCGCGATCTCCGTCTGCACGAGTGCACATCCTTCCAGAAGCTGGTCAATAAAGCTATCAGTGCTGAGACAGGCCAGACTGATTATGACGCTTCACGCAAGCACTCTCGTGATTTTGGGTCTTCATCCGGCTCTGGAGCTCAGAAGCGCCGGGTGTGGATTCCAAGCACCGCACTGCCACCCAGATTCACCCTGAGGCCATCCTTTGAGGCGCCTCGTCCCAACCCGCAATTTGCACCGCCCAAGCCCTATGGTGGCCCCGCTGCTAATGTTGCTCCACGCCCCACTGTGGTAACATGCTTCAAGTGTGGAGAACCGGGTCACTATAGTCGAGAGTGTCCCCAGAACAACCCCAATCAAGCTGGAAAGTCCGTTGGCCGTGGTAAGCCCGCGGGAAAGACTTTCTACGCCAAGCCGGCCACTACTGCACGTGGCCATGTCAACTATGTTTCAGCCGAAGAGGCTCATGAGGATCCCAACGTCGTCCTTGGTACGCTCCTTGTTAACTGCCATCCAGCATCTGTTCTTTTCGATACTGGAGCATCTCATTCATTCATATCCGAGAATTATGCTCGGTTGCATAACACGTCATTCTGTGACATGCCCACTTCCATGGTAATTCAAACTCCGGGTTCCAAATGGCAAACTTCTAGGGTTAGCCATGGGAACGAAATTCTTGTCGATAGGCTTGTTTTCCTCGCAACTTTAATAGCTCTCAAGTCCTCCGACATAAACATCATCTTGGGTATGGACTGGATGTCGGCTCATTATGCCAAGATCGATTGTGCCACCAGAACCGTTCAACTTACTCATCCCTCGGGCAAGACAGTTAATGTCTTAACTCGAGTGGCCAAGCGCCAACTTTACTCTCACAATGCCAACCCTCTTCCAGACCTTGAGGACGTTCCGGTAGTCCGAGACTTCCCGGATGTGTTTCCGGAAGAACTGCCAGGTGTTCCACCTGACCGGGATGTCGAGTTTGTGATAGACCTTGTTCCAGGAACCGTTCCAATTGCTAGAAGACCCTACAAGATGGCACCCTTAGACCTAGTCGAGCTTAAGAACCAACTCGATGAGTCCTTGAACAAAGGGTTCATCCGTCCTAGCTCCTCCCCTTGGGCTTGCCCCGTCCTCTTCGTCAAAAAGAAGGATGGAACGGATCGAATGGTTGTGGATTACCGACCTGTCAATCTGGTCACCATCAAGAACAAATACCCGCTTCCCAAGATCAACGACCTGTATGATCAGCTCGCTGGATCCTCAGTCTTCTCCAAGATGGATTTGAGGTTGGGCTACCATCAAATCAAAATCAGAAACGGGGACATTCCCAAAACGGCTTTTGTTACTCGTTATGGCCAATACGAGTACACCGTCATGTCCTTTGGTTTAACCAATGCCCTGGCCACTTTCTCCCGGTTAATGAACTCGGTTTTCATGGAGTACTTGGACAAATTCGTCGTAGTATACCTCGATGACATACTCATCTACTCCAAGAATGAAGAGGAACATGCCGAACATCTAAGGCTGGTATTGATGAAACTTCGAGAGCATCGCCTTTATGCCAAATTCTCCAAGTGTGAATTTTGGTTGTCAGAAGTGACCTATCTAGGCCATGTAATCTCTGGTAAGGGTATTGCTGTCAATCCCGAGCGAGTTCAAGCCGTCCTTGATTGGACTCCACCTGAAACGGTCAAGCAAGTTCGGAGTTTCCTTGGCCTAGCGAGCTATTGCCGCCGCTTCGTCGAGAATTTCTCCAAGGTTGCTAAACCTCTAACTGAACTCCTCAAGAAAGATAAAAAGTTCGAGTGGACTCCATAGTGCGAGTTCAGTTTTCAGGAACTGAAAAGACGCCTGACATCTGCTCCCGTACTGGTACCACCAGATTTCTCCAAGGACTTTATTATCTATTGTGACGCCTCGCGACAAGGACTAGGTTGCATACTCATGCAAGATCGTCAGGTAATTGCCTATGCTTCACGGCAATTACACCCACATGAGGAAAATTATCCCACACATGATCTAGAGCTTGCAGCTGTAGTCCATGCACTCAAAACCTGGCGACATTACCTCCTCGGTAATCGTTGCGAGATCTCCACCGATCACCAAAGCTTGAAATATATCTTCACCCAACCAGATTTGAATCTCAGGCAAATACGTTGGGTCGAGTTGATCTCGGATTACGACTTAGGAATAACTTACACCCCTGGCAAGGCCAATGTCATGGTCGATGCACTAAGTCGTAAGTCCTACTGTAACAACTTGATGTTACAACAAAGTCAACCACTTCTCCATGAGGAATTTCGCAAGCTTAATCTTCACATTGTTCCTCAAGGATTCCTATCCACCCTGGTAGCGGAACCTACCCTTACGGATCAGGTCATCAAGGCACAGAAGATAGATCCGGGAATTTCCCGTATCAAGAGAAACGTTAAGAAAGGAGTCGTGAATTGTTTCTGCATTGATGATCAAGGTGTTGTATACTTTGGGAATCGCCTAGTGGTTCCGAAGGCGCGAAACCTGAGGCGACTGATCCTTAAGGAAGCTCATGAATCCCCTCTCACCATTCATCCCGGTAGTACTAAAATGTATCAAGACCTACGCCAGAGGTTTTGGTGGACTAGGATGAAGAGAGAAATCGCTCAATACATTGCTAATTGCGACGTTTGTCGTCGTGTTAAAGCAGAGCATCAACGGCCTGCTGGCACCCTTCAACCTTTGGCTATTCCTGAATGGAAATGGGACAAAATCAGTATGGATTTCATCACTGGGTTTCCCAGGACCAAGAGGGGGAATAATGCCATCTTCGTCGTGATCGACCGTCTTTCCAAAGTAGCCCATTTTCTACCTGTTCGTGAGAGTATCACCGCTAGCCAGCTAGCTGACCTATACATCTCCCGAATAGTGTCTCTTCATGGTGTCCCATTGGAAATTAACTCAGACCGTGGAAGTCTCTTCACCTCTCGATTTTGGGAAAGTTTCCAAAATGCTATGGGAACTCATCTCTCCTTTAGCACCGCCTTCCATCCTCAATCAAGTGGTCAAGTAGAGCGAGTCAATCAAATTCTGGAAGATATGCTCCGAGCTTCTGTTATCTCGTTCGGAATGAGTTGGGAGAAATGCCTTCCATTCGCGGAGTTTGCTTATAACAATAGCTATCAAGCTAGTTTGGGCAAGGCTCCCTTCGAAGTTCTCTATGGACGAAAATGTCGAACGCCTCTTAACTGGTCAGAAACCGGGGAAAGACAACTCTTTGGCCCGGATATGATTCAGGAAGCAGAAGAGCAGGTTCGCATTATTCGTGAGAAATTGAAAACAGCCCAATCTCGCCAAAAGAGTCAATATGATCGTAAGCATAAGCCTATCACATTTGAAATTGACGAGAAAGCTTACCTTCGGGTTACCCCGTTAAAGGGAACCCATCGCTTCGGTATCAAAGGCAAATTGGCTCCTCGTTACATTGGACCCTTTCGCATTCTTGCCAAACGAGGAGAAGTTGCCTACCAATTGGAAGTACCTCCGCATCTTTCCATAGTTCACGATGTCTTCCACGTTTCGCAACTCAGGCGTTGCTTCGCGGATCCTATCCGTGGAGTGGACCATGAAACGCTTGATTTACAAGATAACCTTTCTTATCGGGAATACCCCGTTCGTATCCTTGATCAAGCCGAGCGTACCACTCGACGTCATAATATCAAGTTTCTCAAGGTTCAATGGTCACACCATTCCGAAGAAGAAGCCACTTGGGAAAGGGAGGATCGTCTTCGACTCGAGTACCCCACCTTCTTCCCAGATGATCCTAAATCTCGGGACGAGATTCTATTGAGTGGGGGTGAGTTGTCACACCCTAGCTAGATTATGCATTAGAGTGTGCATCATGTTTACCTTCATCAAAAAATTGAAATGGGGAAAGCAGAACCCCCAGCACCCCCCCTGAAATCAACTAGGGTTTACTAAAAATAAATTCAATGAACCTGAAATGCCCTTCAAAAATGTTCACCCTCCTTGCCTTGGGTTAGAACCCTTGGGAAAAATGGTGCATATAATTTTAGGTCAACAAAAGGGGCATTGATTTAATTCATAAATATTTGAATTTGGGCATTTAAATACTATTAAATAATTCAAATGCTCAAATAATGTTGGAACTATTTTTTGGGCCACTGAAATATTTCAGTAAGTGTCCATAAATATTTTCAGGATTTTATAAAATGATTTAGTATTTAAACTAAATCAAAACAGAATAACAGAAATAGAAAAACACAAAAAAATAAAGAGGGAAAGGCCATGGGCCCCTTACCTGGCCCATCTCCAGCTGGCGGCCCAGCCCACCCCGCTGTCTCCTGTCGTCCCCCTCCTCGGACAGAAGGACGCGGGCGTGTGCCCGGCGCGCGCCACCTCCCCCCCTGCGCGCCACCTCCTGCTTCCGGGCTCCCTCCCAATGCCACGGAGATGGCCACGCACCCCCTGGCCCTCTCATTCCCCTCCCCCGTGCTCATCCCCTCCTCTGGCTCTCCCCCCCTCTTCCACAGAACGCGGCCGTCGCCGCCGACGAGAACCACCACGGCCACAGCCACCCCCTCGCCCCTCGGTTGTGCCCACGAGCTCCGCAACGTCGTCCTCGACCCCCTCACCGAACCACGCCCCGCCGGAAGCCCTGCATCGTCGACTTCGAGCTCTGCTTCAACCTCGGCCGCCCGAGCTCCTCGCCGTCGATTCGCGCCATCAAGGTCGCCCCCGAGCCCGCTAGCCACCCCTACGGCACCGCTGTGAGCTCCCGGTCCTTTTCCCCTTAGCCACGCCGTCGATTTGGCCCCGTAGCTGTTGCCCCGCGAGCACCCGAAGCTCGCCGACGTTGAGCCTCGACGCCGTCGTGGCTACGGCCGTGCAAGCCCACGTCCAAGCGCACCACCGTCTTCAAAGCGTCCCCAGGAGCCTAACGCAACCACCCATTCGGCCTGCCGCACCAGCCCCTAACTCCGGCCACTGCCGCGAGCTTGCCTCCGGCGAGCTCGGGCCATCTCAGCCCCTGCCGTGTCCACAGATGGATGCGGGCGAGTCCTAGCTCCGCGTAGATGCCCTCCGCTGGCCATTTGGTCGCCGGAGGAGGATTTCCGAGCCCCTCCGCCGTCTCTGGCCTCGCCGGCGACGAGCCGGGGTCAACTCCGGCGTGTTTTGACCCCGGGTCGGCTGGGTTGACTCCCCCCCTGACTCACTGACGTGTGGGCCCAGGCGCCTGCTTAATTAATGTTAGTTAATTAGTGTTAATAAAATTAGCTAATTAGTGAGCCACTGACATGCGGGCCCCGCCCGGCTAACTAAGTTAGTTAGGGTTAACTAACTTAGTTAGTTGATTGTGTCACTGACCAGTGGACCCCACTGGTCAGGTTTGACCTGGAGGCGCCCAGTTGACCTGCTGACATCAGGGTGATGTCATGCTGACGCAATAACTCCTTTTCTGGATTTAATTTTATATAGAAAATTCCAGAAAATTGCCTAAACTTCAAAAATTCATAGAAATTCAACCATAACTCCAAATGAGACAAATAATATATGAAAAATTATCAGAAAAATTCAAGGAATCCATCTGTACCATTTTCATGCATGTTTGAACAATGTTTGTCCTCTGTTTTGGACAAAACAAATAAAGGGCATTTAAATAATCATATATGGGGTTGGAATTTGAATCTTGTACTCAAACCAACTTCATTTAAATCATAGCTAGTTGCATTAGCTCAAGACACATCCATATTGCCATGTCATAGCATGCATCATATTGTTGCATATCGTCATGTGTTGATTGTGCTCGGTTGTGTTATTCGTGGTAGGTTCTGCCTCCGAGGATATTCACGAGTATCCAACTGAAGGGCAGTATCCCGTTACCACTCCATCAGGCAAGCAACCATTGATCATTCCGATACAACCCATGTTCTCGCTCCTGCTCTTGTTTACTGCATTAAGACAACACGATTCAAACTGCTGTGTGCTACGGTAGCTGAACCCTTATCCTCTGCATGACCTGTCATTGCCACAGTAACTAGATGAAACCCACTAGCATGTGTAGGAGTTGATTGAGCCATGTTTTGTGATTCCTACCTTGCTATGCCTGCTATGCTTAGAGTTGGGTCAGGTCTGGTTCATCTGGGTGATGGGCTAGAGTGAAATGCTTGTGCCAGTAATATGTGGGATGTGTTGAACATGTTTTGGTAAAGGTATCGATGAGAGGCCATGTAGGAGTACATGGTGGGTTGTTTCATTGAGGCCGTCCATAAGAACTGAGATCTGTATGTGTGATTTAAGATGCAGTTACTACCGTACATTGGGCCCGAAACAAATGGACCCTCTCGGCTTCTTAGCCACCCTAGTACTCTGTCCAGGAGTTGCAAAAAGTTTCTGGTGTTTGTAGGATATGTGTTGGCGGCCGTGCGTAGCGCTGACCCTAGGGGTGGGCTACGTTGCGGTAGATACACCATGGCACGGTGTACCGAGTCACCCGTTTGGTGTCTCGGGAACCCTGTTCACATCGTTCGGGGCCATATGTGGAAACCTCGGCCGGACTCCCTGCGGATGGAACCTGGATAGGCGATAACCTGGACTAGGGGCTTAGGTGTTTAGGTAGGCCGTGGCCGACACCCTCGCTGGGCTTCCGCTTGAAGGTTGCCGAGTACATGTCGTGTAGACGGCAGTAAGCGGTGAAAGCGTGTATGACGAAGTACACCCCTGCAGGGTATAAAACTATTCGAATAGCCGCGTCCGCGGTAAAGGACTACTTGGTTGCCTATACAGTTCATAGACAAGTTAATGGATACTACTAAAAGACTCAAGATAAGTGTGAGTACCGAGGATGGCCCTCTCGCAGGTTACGAGGGAGGATCCACGGTGGAGTATTGTGTTGGTGAGTAGTGGACTCGTGTGCGAAAACTATTTTGCTAAAAGATTCTGTAGGATAGCTTAGCCAAGAGTCAAAGCTGGCTTGCTGCATAAACCCCACCACCTTCTTGAGAATGAGCATGTATAGTAGGTTCTGATGTAAGACTTGCTGAGTACCTTCGTACTCATGTTTTCTTATTTATTGTTTTCAGACGACAACACTGCCCCCTCCGATGGGTTTTACGTAGACCTTGACGTCGACGAGTGACTAGCCACCCAGGTGGTGATCCAGGCCATGGAGGGCCCTATGTAGATAGACAGGCTTCGTGAAGCCTTCTTTCTTTCTAGAGTCTGTACTCAGACTAGTTGCTTCCGCATGTGCTTGTATGACTGTATGACTTGAGTGTCGGGTCATGTGACCCTACCTGTATGGATATGTTATGTATGGCTCCCTGGAGCCTTTAAATAAAGTACTTGAGTTGTAGAGTTTTGTTGTGATGCCATGTTGTATGTACTCATATCGGGCATATTGTGTGTATGATTGAAATGCTTGGTATGAGTGGGATCCGACAATCTAGTTGTTTGTCCTTCGCAGCCTTTCTTATGGGGAAATGTAGTCTAGTGCTCCTCGAGCCATAGTAGTCCGCTACAGCCCGGTTCACCGGAGTCCTGCTAGCCCAGCACTACTGTTCAGGACACTTGACTGGCCGGCATGTGTTTCACTTCGTCCCTATGTCTGTCCCTTCGGGGAAATGTTCACGCGGTGTTTCCGGAGTCCTGCCTAGCCTGCTATAGCCCGGGATCCCCGGAGTCCTGTTAGCCCAGTGCTACAGCCCGGAATCACTCATTGATGACCGACATGTTCGATGTGATTCATGTATGCCTGTCTCCATAGGTCTGTGCCGCTTTGGGTTCACGACTAGCCATGTCGGCCCGGGTTCTCGGTCATATGGATGCTAGCGACATTGTCATATACGTGAGCCAAAAGGCGCAAACGGTCCCGGGCCATGGTAAGGCGACACCCGTGGGATACCGTGCGTGAGGCCGCAAAGTGATATGAGGTGTTACCGGCTAGATCGATGTGGCCTGGAATCGGGGTCCTGACAAATGATGATACCATGCCAACTTTCAACCTTTTCGGAGTTCATTTGAAATGCTTTTCAATTTCAGGGTCTTATAGCTCAAAAAAATCAATAAATGCATGAAAAATAACAAATGAAGTCAGAAAGGGTTGAAAATTGATGATGGTCTTTGAATGGTGCATTTTGAACACAGAAAAAATATGGAGTTCAAATAAGTTCAAGAAAATGAAATCCCTTTGTAACAGATGATCTTTCGTCCGAAACCCTGATACTTCGAAAGAGATTGTCCGTTTTGTACACGAAGTGCATCCAGTTTTTGCCGTAACCATCTCAACTTTGTTGCACATGCTATGTGGGTGAAATGATGATACCATGCCAACTTTCAACCTTTTCGGAGTTCATTTGAAATGCTTTTCAATTTCAGGGTCTTATAGCTCAAAAAAATCAATAAATGCATGAAAAATAACAAATGAAGTCAGAAAGGGTTGAAAATTGATGATGTGCTTTGAATGGTGCATTTTGAACACACAAATATGGAGTTCAAATAAGTTCAAGAAAATGAAATCCCTTTGTAACAGATGATGTTTTGTCCGAAACCCTGATACTTCGAAAGAGATTGTACGTTTTGTACACGAAGTGCATCCAGTTTTTTCCGTAACCATCTCAACTTTATTGCACATGCTATGTGGGTGAAATTATGATACCATGCCAACTTTCAACCTTTTCGGAGTTAAATTGAAATGCTTTTCAATTTCAGGGTCTTATAGCTCAAAAAAATCAATAAATACATGAAAAATAACAAATGAAGTCAGAAAGGGTTGAAAATTGATGATGTGTCTTTGAATGGTGCATTTTGAACACAGAAAAAATATGGAGTTCAAATAAGTTCAAGAAAATGAAATCCCTTTGTAACAGATGATCTAACTTCATAGTAAAATAAAATATGGTGCATTTTAAAACTATAAGTATTTAGTACAAATAAAAAAATAAAAAGAAAAAAATAAAACAAAAGAAGAAAACAAAAAAATTAAATTATAAGTAAAATAAAACTATAAGTATCACTAAAAAATTGTAAGTAATTAAACTAAAATAAAACTATAATATTCTTCAATTTTTTAAAAATTCAAATTTAAACTATTTAAAATTTAAAACTAATGGCACTAACAGAAAGTTTATAATTTTTGGTCCCGGTTGGTGGCACCAACCGGGACTAAAGGTGGCATTGGTCACGGTTCGTGGCACCAACCGTGACCAATGCCCCCCTTTAGTCCCGGTTGGTGCCACCAACCGGGACCAAAGGCCGCCGCTTCCCGCCCTTTGGGCTGCCGAAAATTGGCCTTTGGTCCCGGTTCGTGGCACGAACCGGGACCATAGGTAGGCATTCGTCCCGGTTCGTGGCCCGAACCGAGACCAAAGGTGTGGCTATATAAGCCCACACTTGCAAAATTTTCGCCAACTTCTCCCACTCCCCTTCGCCGACGCCGTCAGGCTCTTCCTCCTCGTCGTCACCGTCGACCCCTCGCTGTCGCCGTCGCCCCGCGCCCCCCGCGCGCGGTGCCCTCGCCGCCCCCGCCGGTCGCTCCCTCGCGCCCTCTCGCCGTCGCCGCCCCGTCTCGCCCCGCTCCCTGCCCCGTGCTCGCCGTCGCCGTCGCCCCGCGCCCCTGCCCCCGCGCGCCGGCGCCCTCGCCGCCCCCGCCGTCCTCGTCGCGCCCCCGCGCGCCCTTGCCCTCGCCCGTCCCTGCCCCCGCCGTCCTCGTCCGCCCCCGCGCGCCCTGCGCCCCGTCGCCGTCGCCCTCCCGCGCGCCGCCCGCGCCGTCGCCGTCGCCGTCGCCTGCCCGCCCCCATCGTCGCCGTCGCGGTCCTCCTCTGGTCCGGCCGCGGCGCCTTTTTTTTTCTGTTATATGCTTTTTCATATATATGTATATATATGCTTCTTAGGATTTGTATATATGTATATATATGCTTGTTTTTTCATAGATATTTTTCTGTTCATAGATATTTTTTTCATAGCTATATTAGGATTTGTTTTCTGTTCATTGATATTTTTTCATATATATGCTTGCTTTTTATATATATGTGTATATATGTTCTCTATGTATATATCATAGTTCTTTAGAAAAATTAGGATTTTTTTGGTGATATTAATTATTGTAAATATGAAATTGTTTTTTATATTCATATGAACAAATGAATTAGAAGAGGGAGAAGAAGAGGGGGTCGAGAGGGGGTCTAGGGTCGCCGAGGGGTCGAGGGTCGTCGAACATGAGAGGAGGAAGAGGATAAAAAAATAGAGGAAGAAGAAGAAAAAAAAGAGGAGAAGAAGGAATAGAGGAGAAGTCTCCTCTATTCTTTCTTCTCCTCTTTTTTTTCTTCTTCTTCCTCTTTTTTTATCGGGAACGAGGGTCATCGAGGGTCGTCGAGCGGTAGAGGAAGAAGAGGATAAAATAGAAGAGGAAGAAAAAAAAGAGGGGTCGACGGTCGCCTAGGGGTCGAGGGTCAAGAGGGGGTCTAGCTAGGGTCGCCGAGAGGGGAGAGGAAGACGAGGAGAAATAAATAAGAAGAAGAAAAAATAAGAAAAAAAAGAGAGAAGAAGAAAAAAAGAGGAGAAGAAGAAAGGAATAGAGGAGAAAAGAGAAAAATAGAATATATTCTATTTTTCTCTTTTCTCCTCTATTCCTTTCTTCTTCTCCTCTTTTTTTCTTCTTCTTTTTTTCTTTTTTTTCTTTGACACGTGGGGAGGGGGGGTCGAGAACGCCGGACATTCATGAGAGAGGCGAGGAAAGAAATGAGGAGACTTCTCCTCTATTCTTTCTTCTCTTCTTTTTTCTTCTTCTTCTTCCTCTTTATTTTATCGGGAACGAGGGTCGTCGAGAGGGCGCCGAGTGGTAGAGGAGAAACCCTAAATAGAAAGTATCGTCGGTGTGAGATACATGTACCGTCGGTGTCGGACATATCCACATCCCACAAGTGGCGCGGGCTTCGACGCCCACGTCACTTGTGGGACGTGGATGTAGTGTCCGACACCGAAGGCCACATGTATCTCACACCCACGATACTTGCTAGCTATTTAGGGTTTCCTTTGACACTAGGCAACCTCCCGACCCCTCGGCGATCCTCTCGAACATGAGAGGAAGAAGAGGGTCGTCTAGGGTTCTCGAGGGTTCTTCTCCTCTATTCTTTCTTCTCTTTTTTTTCTTCTTCTTCTTCCTCTTTATTTTATCGGGAACGAGGGTCGTCGAGAGGTCGAGGAGCGGTAGAGGAGAAACCCTAAATAGAAAGTATCGTCGGTGTGAGATACATGTACCGTCGGTGTCGGACACTACCACATCCCACAAGTGGCGCGGGCTTCGACGCCCACGTCACTTGTGGGACGTGGATGTAGTGTCCGACACCGAAGGCCACATGTATCTCACACCCACGATACTTGCTAGCTATTTAGGGTTTCCTTTGACACTAGGCAACCTCCCGACCCCTCGGCGATCCTCTCGAACATGAGAGGAAGAAGAGGGTCGTCTAGGGTTCGAGGGTTCTTCTCCTCTATTCTTTCTTCTCTTTTTTTTTCTTCTTCTTCTTCCTCTTTATTTTATCGGGAACGAGGGTCGTCGAGAGGGCCGCCGAGTGGTAGAGGAGAAACCCTAAATAGAAAGTATCGTCGGTGTGAGATACATGTACCGTCGGTGTCGGACACTACATCCACATCCCACAAGTGGCGCGGGCTTCGACGCCCACGTCACTTGTGGGACGTGGATGTAGTGTCCGACACCGAAGGCCACATGTATCTCACACCCACGATACTTGCTAGCTATTTAGGGTTTCCTCTACCGAAAAGAGAGGAGAAATAAATAAGAAGAAGAAAAAAGAAGAAAAAGAAGAGGAGAAGAAGAAAGGAATAGTGGAGAAGAAGAGAAAATAGAATATATATTCTATTTTCTCTTCTTCTCCACTATTCCTTTCTTCTTCTCCTCTTTTGTTTCTTCTTTTTTTTCTTCGATCTTCTCCTCTAGCTATTCCTTTCTTCTTCTCCTCTATTGGTCGAGGGTCGGGAACTAGGGTAGAGGGTCGAGGGTCGTTAAGGGGTCAAGGGTCGAGGGTTTCAGGGTCGTTGAGGGTTCGAGGGGTCAAGAATCGCCGAGGGGTCGAGAGAGGTTTCCTAGTGTCAAAGTATTGAAGAAATCCATGCCTTCATCATTAGCCGGAAGTAACCAGGGCATGTTGGTACGAAGTTCTGCAAAGTTGTTCTGGAATGGAGTCCCGGATAGGATAATCCGCCTTTTGGTACGAATTCAGCAAAGGCCTTCCAAATAGCGATATTCGGAAGGCTCTTGCTGAACTTTGTACCAAAAAGTGAATTATCCTATCTAGGACTCCGTTCCAGAAAAACTTTGAAGAGCTTCGTACCATCATGCACATGTTACTTTCGCCTAATGATGAAGACATGGTTTTGTTGAATCCTTTGACACTACGCAACCTCCCGACCCCGGCGATCCTCTCGAACATGAAAGAAGAGGAAGAAGAAAAAGGAAGAAGAATAGAGGATTCTTCTCCTCTATTCTTTCTTCTCCTCTTTTTCTTCTTCTTCCTCTTTTTTTATCGGGAACGAGGGTCGTCGAGGGACATAGATGTAGTGTCGTCGTTGTCGATATATACCCCCTCCCGATAGCTTACTATGATTAGGTAGCTAGTTCTACGTTTGGCACTAATATATCCATCTGTCATGTTTGAATAATAATTGCCATGTTGTAAATATTTGTAGAAACTATGGACACCGCCCTAGACGAAGCAACAAAAGAAGCGTTGTTGAGGGAGATAATCGCAGAAGGAAGTGATGCCGTCTCGTACTTCTCAACGAAACCGATGGTCTGGAAGGAGAGGGTGAACAAGCTGGCTACGGTGACCTAATGCCGGTGCAAGAAGAAGAACATGAGGACGGCTCCGGTGACCCAATGCCGGTGCAAGAAGGAGACCGTGATGACGGCTCCGGTGACCGAACCGAGTCCGGCCAGGTATATATATTAGTTAAGCCTATGCTGACTAGCTGATTGATGCATTCATTGTTTTGGTATGTACACATATTAATTAAGTCTTTGTTCTTTTTTCTAGCCCTCCAGATCGAGCACAACTTCGGTAAAGAGACGAGGCCCGAAGAAAAAGTTGAGCTCGGATGAAAAGTTTGAGATCATAGCAATCGCGCCCGACGGCCAACCTATTGAACCCCTCCGGACAAAGAGCGCATTTGTTGCTCAGTGCGGGGTTCTGGTTAGGGACAAGATCCCGATAAGCATCCAGCAATGGTTAAAGCCGGCTACAGAAGACCCTGAGGTGTCTTATGTCAATGATATGCAGAAAAATGATCTTTGGACTGAGCTGAAAGTCAAATTTCACCCTACCGCAGAGGATGAATCCAGAGAAAGCCAGTTAAAGAGCAATTAATCAAGTCTTTTGCTCTTAAGAGGATGGCAGAACTATTCAGGAGGTGGAAGAAAGAGCTGAATAAGTTTGTCGAAAATAAAGAGACACCAGAATTCAAGGGAGATATGAGAAGATCAGAGATCACTGGCCCGCATTTTGGCCCACAAGACATCGGAAAAGAGTAAGAAGATGTCGGCGACAAACAAGCAAAATGCTGCGAAGAAGAAGCTTCACCATCGCACGGGGTCAGGTGGCTACCTCGTAGCCCGGCCTAAGTGGTCCAAGGTTGAGAATGATCTGGTTCATAAAGGGATCGAACCAGAGACAATAACTGGCCAGACCGTTGCCGGACTTGGTTCTTCGGGGCTGGCGGAACCTTGGACCCTGAAACAGGGAAGTGCATTTGGACGAACGACAAATGGACATACCAGTCAGTAAGCTTAAGCAGTATATCGAAGCAGCGCAGGAAGGGACGTTCTTTCCAGACAGAGAGGCGACGAGCTCACAATGGCCCTCGGGAATCCTGAGCACCCTGGACGGACACGAGGCACGCCAGGCTCCGTTCCGTGGAAGGTTGGGTTTCCGGACGCAGGCGGTTACAAATCCCATGAGAGGAGGAAAAAAGTGCAGCAGACCCAAATGCAGGCGCTGCACGCAAGGGTACAGCGATAGAGGAACGAGAAGCAAATCGCAGCAAACGTACTGCCGAAGCCTCCCCCGAAGCTACCCCGCCATCTCAGCGCAGAAGCAGCGTGGCTTCCACCGAGCTGCTTCAGCCGGAGCATGCCTTGACGGCTCCTGCCAGCTATCCCGTGGATGCTATAACGGAGTCTCAAAATTGCCACCTTATGACGCAATGGATGAATTTGAAGGTCAAGGCGGCTGTTGGCTCTGTTTATCCTACTGAACCCGGCGCAACTTTTCACTGCCGGCCGATTCCAGAAGGATATGCTAGGGTGATGGTGGATGAGAATAACGGAGGGATTTGAGGACCTCCAGCTTGACCACCCTACCGGTGAAGGGGAGACTCGGCTGGGGTCTGCTCTGAAGACTCCATGCCTATGGCGGAAGGAGCTCATCAACCTTCCGAACTGGACGCCTCCGCCTCCTCCTCCTCCGGCGAGTCAGGGCACTCCGCCTCCTCCACCGCCTCCTCCTCCGGCGAGTGACGATCAGGGCCCTCGGCCGGCTCCTTCTCCGGCGCGTGGCGGCACTCCGCCTCCGTCTCCGCCTGCGCCGACGCGCCCGAGCAGCCAACCTCCTCCTTCTCCGCCTCGTCAGCAAGGGCAGAAGAGACCTGCCGCCGCTCCAGCTGCTCCGGCGGGTCGTAGTCCTTCTCCTCCGCCTCTTAAGCAAGTAAAGAAGACAACCGCTTCGTCTGCTCGGTCGGCGTCTAGCAGTACAACCAGAGGCGGGAGGACATACAGATTCGGTCCTTCTCTGAAGACTCCAGAGAAGTTACCATACGAGAGGACCCAGGAGGAGAACGCCGAGATCGCGCGAGAAGAAGTGAGGAAATTCTTTGAAGGGGTGAAAGCAAAGAAACATCCACCTCCGGAGGAGAAGGTAGATGGGTGAAAGTGAAGCGCACTCTGGCTGCCCTGACAAAACCACCAAGTCTGATCCGCCGAAAGGAAACTATGACCGCATTATTGGAAAGGAATTTGCCGAAGCGGAGCGGTCGGGAACTACTGTCAGTGATGAAAGGCTGAAAAAACAACGAGCTGGGAAACAAATTGCCCAGCTCGGCCAACAAGCGAAGCAATCATGCCCCCCGCTCAAGGTGCCTAGCCACAACGTCGCTAATGATCCGAGGATGGTGCCCGGTTATAGCAATCTTGCAGATTACCTGCCCGACGAAGTACATTATGAACCCATGGACATGCAGATACAAAGATACGAGTACGGGAAGCCTCTCGTCAAAGATGAAAGATCTCTATCAATGATGATGCGAAGATTGCATGATTGGTACTTGAAAATCTGCAGAGACTCTGGGGGGAGGAGTACTTTGTATGTGAAAGTTAAAAAGGAGCATGACCTCGTTGGAATTGAACTGTTGCCTGTTCCATTTGAGGAGTTCTTTCAGTTTTTCAATCAATTGGCCCTCGATAAAACAACTGTCACCTGCTACTGTCTGTAAGTAGTACTACTTCTGTCATTAAGTTCTCTCTATATAGCTAGCTCTTTCATTGCATGTATTTATAATCATCCTCACTATATTATGCAGATTGAAGATCGCCGAATTGAAGAAAAGACAAGTCGGTGATATTGGGTTCATTAACACATATCTCATAGATGCAACTGAGGTTAAACTTCATGCCGCAGCTACCGAGGCCAACTTGCTACGATCGTTCGTAATAAATCAAAACAAAGATATAATACTCTTTCCTTACAACTTCAAGTGGAGTGTTACTGTCTTGTGCGTATTCGGTTTCCCTTATATATTAGTCAAGGTTATAGTAATGTAATTGATGAGTTATGCATGCGTGTGCAGTTTCCACTATATTCTCCTAGAGATTAAGCTTGAGCAGGGACTAGTAACCGTCTTAGACTCAAGACGAAAAGATCCCCAGGACTATGCAGACATGACTGAAATCCTCAAGAAGTAAGTTAAATCGATCATTATCCACCATATCAGCAACTTTGTTCATTTCCTGATATCAAGTAATTGTTTTCTTTGTCCGGCAGGGTTTGGAGAAAATTCACCAGAAAAGTTCCGGGACTGCCGAAGGAGCTGGAATTTAGACACCCGAAAGTAAGTACTATAGTAGCATGTTCCGCGCATCTCCTAGTGATTCAAGCGCTAGTTTCATCAATACCATTTAGCATTCTTGCTTATCAGTTTGATTGACCTCTATTTCTTGTAAAGTGGTTGTGGCAGGAACAAGGGAATGATTTCTGTGGATACACGTCTGTGAGTCCATCCGCCACACGACCTGTGAGCGGGGCGGGTACTCTAACGAACAATATGAAGTACGTAAATAACAACATTCACAATTTTATTTTATTACCATCATTTGTGTTGAGTTTCATTCATTCATATATATATATATATGTATTGACCCCCTTCTTCAAATTAGATGTTTCGGAAGCGGGATGAACTCCTAGCACCAGCTCGCATGCGAGCAATTCAAGAGGAATTGGCGGCATTCTTTCTTGACCACGTGATCCCTGAAGACGGAGAATTCTATGTAACCTGAGTCCGTATGATTATATTTGTAAGAGATAATTATACTGTATATATGTAGCCGGTAGTGTCAGATAGATATACGAGAACTTGTTGTTCGACCAATCTCTCGGAGAAGGAGAGGTGGTCGATATCACTTCTCTCTGTATGCATATATGTTCATGACGATCTTCTGTTTCCTTCGTTTGCTTACTAGCTAGCTAGCGTGTCTAGTCCTCTCTATATGTATGTATAGTATGTAGCGTCGACCAAGCACGGACATAAGAGAGGACACTTCTCTCTATTAATTATAGCTAGCTAACACAATATATGAAACACCTAAATTAACCCCCCAAAACCCCCAACCCCCCCCCCCTTTCAAAAAAAAACAAAAACCCTAGCCACAGAAATGCTGACGCGTGGATGCCTATTGGTCCCGGTTGGTGCCACCAACCGGGACCAAAGGGTCTCCTGACTGGGCTCTGCACACTGCCCACGTGGATGGGCTTTAGTCCTGGTTCTGGATTGAACCGGGACTAAAGGTGGGAGGTATTAGTACCGACACTTTAGTCCCGGTTCAGGAACCGGGACTAAAGGCCCTTTCGAACCGGGACTATAGGCCCTTTTTCTACCAGTGTAAGTGTGATCTCGCTTCTGTTCAGGTGCTTGCAGTTCTGTCCAATCATTGATGAAATCCACAAGTGCCTGAGACTTGATCGCCGTCCGAGGTATGCATTTCAACCCATGAGGCCCAAGCTCTATAGCCCACTTGGCAATCCGGCCAGTTGCTTCCCTGTTCTGGATTATATCTCCCAAAGGAGCAGAGCTGACCACTGTGATGGGATGACCTTGGAAATACTGCTTAAGCTTCTAGCTTGCCATGAAAACTCCATACACCAACTTCTGCCAATGCGGGTACCTTTGCTTGGACTCAATAAGCACCTCACTGATATAGTAAACCGGACGTTGAACCGGATATTCCTTGCCTGCCTCCTTGCGCTCCACCACAATAGCCACGCTGACTGCTCGAGCGTTAGCTGCCACATATAACAACAATGGTTCCCTATCAACCGGAGCAGCAAGAACCGGTGGATTAGCCAGCTGCCGCTTTAAGTCCTCAAATGCCTCATCTGCGACAGAACTCCAGATGAAGTTATCTGTTTTCTTCAGCATCTGATACAAAGGAATCGCCTTCTCGCCGAGGCGGCTGATAAACCGGCTCAACGCGTCAATCCGGCCTGCCAAGTGTTGAACGTCATTGATACACTTCAGTTTAGCCAAGGAGGTGATGGCTTTGCTCTTTTCCGGATTAGCCTCAATGCCCCTGTTAGACACCAAAAATCCCAAATGCTTGCCTGCCAGTACACCAAAAACGCACTTGGCCGGGTTAAGCATCATCTCGTAAACCCGCAAGTTATCAAAGGTTTCCTTCAAATCATCAATCAGAGATTCCTTCTTCCTTGACTTGACCACAATATCATCCACATAGGCATGGACATTAAGGCCGATTTGTGTATGAAGACAATTCTGCACACACCGTTGATAAGTTGCCTGGGCACTCCTGAGCCCAAAGGGCATGGACACATAGCAGAAGGCTCCAAAGGGGGTTATGAATGCCGTCTTCTCCTGGTCCTTAACTGCCATTTTGATATGATGATAACCAGAATATGCATCCAAAAAACTCAAACGCTCACAACCCGCCGTAGCATCAATAATTTGATCAATACGGGGGAGGGCAAAAGGATCTGCTGGATAAGCTTTGTTGAGATCCGTGTAATCCACACACATACACCATGTGTTGCTCTTCTTAAGGACCAACACCGGATTAGCTAACCATTCAGGATGGAAAACTTCAACGATAAATCCAGCCGCTAAGAGCCTGGCCACTTTCTCTCCAATAGCTTTGCCTCTTTGTTCATTGAACCGGCGGAGAAATTGCTTCACCAGTTTATACTTAGGATCAACATTAAGAGTGTTCTCAGCGAGTCCCCTCGGTACACCTGGCATGTCAGAAGGCTTCCACGCAAAGATGTCCCAATTCTCACGGATGAACTCGATGAGCGCGCTTTCCTATTTCGGATCCAAGTTTGTGCTGATGCTGAACTGCTTGGACGAATCGCCAGGTACAAAGTCAACAAGCTTAGTCTCAATAGCCGATATACACTTCAGGGTCGGATCATGCTCTGTAGTTGGCTTCTTCAATGACGTCATATCTCCCGGATCAACATTATCTTTGTAAAATTTTAACTCTTCTGTCGCACAAACCGACTTAGCATAGGACGCGTCACCTTCTTCACACTCCAGAGCGATCTTGCGGCTTCCATGGACGGTTATGGTTCCTTTGTGACCCGGCATCTTGAGCTGCAGATAAACATAACAGGGCCGTGCCATAAATTTAGCATAAGCCGGCCGTCCAAACAGGGCGTGATACGGACTTCTGATTTTCACCACTTTAAAGGTCAACGTTTCTGATCTGGAATCGTGATCATCTCCAAAAGCCACCTCCAGAGCTATCTTACCAACGGGATATGCTGATTTACCAGGCACTACACCATGGAACACCGTATTGGACGGTTTAAGATTTTTATCTATTAACCCCATGCGACGGAAGGTTTCATAGTAAAGAATATTGATACTGCTTCCTCCATCCATGAGTACCTTGGTGAACTTGTAACCTCCCACCTGAGGTGCCACCACCAATGCCAGATGACCCGGATTTTCAACCCTGGGTGGATGATCCTCTCTACTCCATACAATTGGCTGCTTGGACCAGCGCAAGTAATGGGGTACTGTCGGTTCAACAGAGTTCACGACCCTCTTATGAAGCTTTTGGTCACGCTTGTCTAAACTAGTGGTGAAGACATGATACTGCCCACTGTTTAACTGCTTTGGGTTGCTCTGATAACCCGATTGCTGCTGCTGATTGTGGCCACCCTAGCTACGCTGATTACCTTGATTGTTGTGTCCGCCCTGATTAGAATTGAAGCCTGAACCAGAATTTCCTCCACCATAACCCGGCCCATGAGATCCGCAGCCTGAACCGCCACCTGGTCCGTGATCATACCGGAAAGCATTAGAACTTTTGAACTCTTGCATGATGTAGCAGTCCTTCCAGAGGTGTGTGGCCGGCATCTCCTTCGTCCCATGTTTGGGGCAGGGCTGGTTCAACAGGTAAGATAGGCGCTCCGCTGCGATTGGGCGGTTTACCCTTTTGTCGCTGGCCCTTGTCATGTTTGCTGGTATTAGCCACAAAGTCCATGCTATTATCCGCTTTTCGTTTGCCGCCGTTTCCATGACCCGCCCGGTTGTAGTGCTGTGCTTTGGCGTTGCCGCTCTTTTTTCCCTTCCCTGCCTTATCATCATCAGACTCGGGACCCTTCGTACTATCAGAGTCGGCATACTTCACTAACGCGGCCATGAGGGTCCCCATGTCATTGCAATGGCGCTTTATCCGTCCCAATTTCAACTTCAGAGGTTCAAACCGGCAGTTGCCTTCCAAGGTTAGAACTACAGTGGCATTGATGCGGTCTGACGAATGCAAAATTTTCGAGACCCGGCGCACCCAACGGGTTGTCGACTCTCCTTCCTCCTGGACACGGGCAACTAAGTCTACTATCGACATAGGCTGCTTGCATGTATCCTTAAAATTCTAGATAAACCGGGCTCTCAACTCGGCCCATGAACTGATAGAGTTAGCCAGTAGACTTTTAACCAAGTATGGGCCGTTCCTTCTAGTATCATGGTGAAATATTTCGCACATGCCGCATCATCCACATCAAGCATCTCTATGGCCATCTCATCGCTTTCCACCCATATTTCTGGAGATAAATCGCCAGTGTAATTCGACACCTTACGCGGGCCCTTGAAATCCTTAGGCAGGTGCACATTGCGTAATGCTGGGACAAGGCACGACACCCCCAAAGAACTAGAGGTAACTCCTGGCTCGACTGATGTGGTTGGGCGAACCGGAGTAAACTGACGAGCTTCATACTGCGCCGCTAACTCGGCCTCCCTGCGCGCTCGGGCCCGATCTACCACCTCCTGAGCATCACCAGCGCCACCTGCCGGGTTGTTGCCACAGGGCGCTTCACGGTTCCGTGCGTTGCTTGACACAGTCGGTTCATCCATACGCCTGCTGTAACTCTGGCTTGGACGAAGGGTGGAATGAATTCGATCACGGCTGTATGAATACGCCTCCTGTTGAACCAAGGCTGTCCGAAGAAGCTCCTTAACCCGGCGCGTCTCCACCGCCGCCGGAGAATCACCTTCAGTCGGGATGGCCTCCAGTCGTGAAGCGGCAGCAACGAGAATGTCCATTGGAGTAGAATACTAACCCGGCGGTGTTGGGACGGGCTAAGACACAATGTTGTTCTGCCGAGGTGGATCCATCACACGTGGCGGAACCGGCGCACCCGTTCCAAGTGCCTCCACTTGGTTTGCTACCGGCGGGTTACTGGTCCTCGCTCCTGGGGTGTTAAAGAGGTTCCTAGCATCATAAACCGGAGGTAGGCGGGACCGGTGCCTCCTCTTCAGGACTTCATGCGATGTGTTTTGATCCAGCATAAGCCAATAAGCCTGTGCGTCCAAAGCGGCCCGCTCTGCGGTCATCCTGACTTCCTCAGCTGCCAAATCAGCCTTGGCCTAGGTGATCTGATCCTTTATCTTTGCAATTTCCACATTGTGGGCATCCTGATCCGCCGGGTTAGCCTCTGCCATGAGCGTAGCTAATGCATCAAATAGATCAGATAAAACTTGAGCCGGCGGCCGCACAGGGCCTCCTGCCCTGGCTGCCGTCGCCGCTGCTGATCCAAAGATCATTGCTGCTGCGGTCAAAGAGTGGATCGCCGCCTGTGTACCGGCCATGAATATTCCAACCCGGTTTGGTGGATCAGAGGGGTCCGGAATATTGTCGCCATCGGAACAGCCCCCAATCCGGCCATCTTGTAATTGATATAACGATTCGGTCTCTCTGGTCGATGACTCGTCACCGGAATAAACGACGGTCTCACCACCAGATTCCGATCTATCCTCGTATTCCCCTCCATGGATGACTCCCACGAAGGCATGCTTCATGGCCGTCTTGACCCGGGCAGATCATGCACGCTGAGCCGTTTCGACGAGGTCGGTGTAGATGTCTGGCTCAAGGCCCGATTCACTGATCTTGCCGATGAAGACGTGTATGCTACCAAAGGGGACCCGGTACCCGTACTCAATTGAGCCGGCCTCGGGGCCCCATCCTGCATCGTCGATGTAGAGCTTGCCGCGAGGACTCTTGGTCATCCGGCCTATGGTGTAACCCTTGAGTCCTTCGAAGTTGCCCTCCAAGAACTTGAAACCATCATGCGATAGCCCCACGGTGAGCGCCAACTGTCGTGGTTTTGTCACGGCAGATGTCTTCTTGAAAGGTCTTAGTCATGGAGCCATCGCTACGGGTTAGCTTGTGTTGGAAATATGCCCTAGAGGCAATAATAAATTGATTATTATTATATTTCCTTGTTCATGATAATCGTTTATTATCCATGCTATAATTGTATTGATAGGAAACTCAGATACATGTGTGGATACATAGACAACACCATGTCCCTAGTAAGCCTCTAGTTGACTAGCTCGTTGATCAATAGATGGTTACGGTTTCCTAACCATGGACATTAGATGTCCTTGATAACGGGATCACATCATTAGGAGAATCATGTGATGGACAAGACCCAATCCTAAGCCTAGCACAAAGATCGTGTAGTTCGTATATGCTAAAGCTTTTCTAATGTCAAGTATCATTTCCTTAGACCATGAGATTGTGCAACTCCCGGATACCGTAGGAATGCTTTGGGTGTGCCAAACGTCACAACGTAACTGGGTGGCTATAAAGGTACACTACAGGTATCTCCGAAAGTGTCTGTTGGGTTGGCACGAATCGAGACTGGGATTTGTCACTCCGTGTGACGGAGAGGTATCTCGGGCCCACTCGATAGGACATCATCATATGCACAATGTGACCAAGGATTTGATCACGGGATGATGTGTTACGGAACGATTAAAGAGACTTGCTGGTAATGAGATTGAACAAGGTATTGGATACCGACGATCGAATCTTGGGCAAGTACAATACCGCTTGACAAAGGGAATTGTATACGGGATTGACTGAATCCTTGACATCATGGTTCATCCGATGAGATCATCGTGGGACATGTGGGAGCCATCATGGGTATCCAGACCCGCCTGTTGGTTATTGGCCGGAGAGTTGTCTCGGTCATGTCTGCATGATTCCCGAACCCGTAGGGTCTACACACTTAAGGTTCGGTGACGCTAGAGTTGTTATGGGAAATAGTATGTGGTTACCGAAGGTAGTTGGGAGTCCTGGATGAGATCTCGGAATGGTCCGGCGGTGAAGATCGATATATTGGATGAAGGGTATTGGAGTCCGGAAGTGTTCCGGAGGTACCAGGCTATGGCCAGCACGACCGAAAGGTGTTTCGGGAGCCCCGGCAAGTGTTGGAGGGCCTCATGGGCCAAAGGGGAAGGGGCAAACCAGCCCACTAATGGTTGGTGTGCCCCCACACCCTTTCCCACGTTACTTGGGGAGGTGGGGCGCCTCCACCTCGCTTGGGAGGCAAGCCTCCACCTGCTTGGCTTGGGGGCAAGTTTCCCTTGGATTTTCCCTAGGGAGATCCAATCTGCCTAGCCGCCGCCCCTAGGGGAAACCCTAGGGCGCCTCCCCCTCTCCCCTTGCCCCTATATATAGTGGAGGGGTGGGAGGGCAGCCGTGACCACTTCCCTGGCGCAGCCCTCCCTCCTCCTACCTTCTCCTCCTCCTCCATGGTGCTTGGCGAAGCCCTTCCAGAGAACCACGAGCTCCACCACCACCACCACGCCGTCGTGCTGACGAAGCTCTTCCCCAACTTCTCCTCTACCCTTGCTGGATCAAGAAGGAGGAGACGTCCCCGGGCTGTACGTGTGTTGAACGCGGAGGTGCCGTCCGTTCGGCACTTAGATCGGAATCTACCACGATCTGAATCGCTACGAGTACGACTCCTTCATCCGCATTCCTGCAACGCTTCCGCTTAGCGATCTACAAGGGTATGTAGATGCACTCTCCTTCCCTCGTTGCTAGATTACTCCATAGATTGATCTTGGTGATGCGTAGAAAATTTTGAATTTCTGCTACGATCCCCAACAGTGGTATCAGAGCTAGGTCTATGCGTAGTTTCTATGCACGAGTAGAACACAAAGCAGTTGTGGGCGTCGATATTGTCAATTATCTTGCCGTTACTAGTCTTATCTTGATTCGGCGGCATTGTGGGATGAAGCGGCCCGGACCAACCTTACACGTACGCTTACGTGAGACCGGTTCCACCGACTGACATGCACTAGTTGCATAAGGTGGCTGGCGGGTGTCCGTCTCTCCCACTTTAGTCGGTCTGGATTCGATGAACAGGGTCCTTATGAAGGGTAAATAGAAATTGGCAATTCACGTTGTGGTTTTGTCGTAGGTAAGAAACGTTCTTGCTAGCAACCTATAGCAGCCATGTAAAAACTTGCAACAACAATTAGAGGACGTCTAACTTGTTTTTACAGCAAGTGTTTTGTGATGTGATCTGGCCAAAGGATGTGATGAATGATATATGTGATGTATGAGATGATCATGTTCTTGTAATAGGAATCACGACTTGTATGTCGATGAGTATGACAACCGGCAGGAGCCATAGGAGTTGTCTTAATTTACTTATGACCTGCGTGTTAACATAAACATCATGTAATTACTTTACTTTATTGCTAACCGTTAGCCATAGTAGTAGAAGTAATAGTTGGCGAGACAACTTCACGAAGACACGATGATGGATGTCACATCCCTAGCCCTACCTTGGCCTTGGTCTAGCTTGGTGGTTGCATCATGTTTAAATTCAAATGAAATTTGAATTGAGGAATTTTTCAAGCCTCAAAATCCCTTTAAAAATGATCAACATTAAAAATTGCTTCAAATAACCTAAGAAAATGTTCCTGTTAAGCTATAAAAATATTGGCAAGAGGTAAAATTCAAACCAATATTTTTGGATTCACAGAGATATTTATTTTGGGCATTTGAGTTAATCCAATAATTATTTGCATTGGAGTTATATTTGTGATATATTAACTATATGTCCAATAATTCTGATAAATTGTTGAGGGGCTTTGGAATAATCCATTTAGTCCCTGCAAAAATTATCAGAAGTGGAAGAAATAGTTTGGTTCAAAAACCAAATTAAAACCCATTTGCATAAATAGAAAACAGAAAACAAACAGGAAATTAGGAAAAGAACAAAGGCTCACCTGGACCTTACCTGGCCCACCTGTAGCCCACCCACCTGGCCCAGCGCCAGGGCACCAGCGGCCCAGCCCACCAGCACCTCGCCCGTCGTCTTCCTCCCCTCGCCCCGAAGCAGCTGTGTGCCAGCAGCAGCGCACACCGGAGGTCTCCACCTCCTGCTTCGCGGTGGCAGCCCCCCTGGCCTCCTAGCCGCGCCACGGAGACGCCCGCGGCCCCCTCGACCCTCTCTGGCTCTCCCTGGACCTCTCTCCTCCTCTGCTCTCTCCCTACGACGCCACCGAACGCGCCCGTCGCCACCGACGCCGTTCACCGCGGCCACGGCCACCGCCTCGCCTCCCAAAGCTCCGCCTTGACCCACCCTTCCTCCTCACCGCTCCAAGCGACGCCGGGAGCCCTGCAGTGACGCAATTGCCGTCGTCTTCACCGACGGGCACCAAAGATCGCCGGCCCCGATTCTCCGTCTCCAGGTCGTCCCCGAGCCCGCTGAGTCCTCCCTCGAGATCGCTGTGAGCTCCTGCGCCTTCCCCCTTGCTCGTCCCCTACGTTCTCGTCCGTTAGCCGCCGCCCCACGAAACCGAGCTCCGGCCGCCGCCATGGCCGACGAGCTCCATGCTCGTGTGCTCTTCCGCCCGCCCTAGCATCACCAACATGCTCAACGCGTCCCCAGGAAGCGAACGCGCCACGCCATTGCTCTAAGCTCGCGCTGAAACCCCACGCCCGTGTGTCCCGAGCTCCGGCCGCCGCTCCGCCCGTCGCCGCCGCTGCTACACTGCACCCCGGCACCTGCCGCCGCCTCCTTTAGATGCGCCTCACCTCCAGCTCGCCGTAGCGGCAAACCGCGTCGCAAACGGCCGTCTATAGCTCCATCCCGACCATCTCCGGCGAGCCACCGCCGTGCTTTTGGTCGCCGGCGTCGACCACTGACGTGGTCGCTTAATTGCGACTAATCACCCCCTTAACCAACCCCCTGTGTCACTGGCACATGGGCCCCACTGCCTAATTAAATCGGGTTTTATTTTTGTTTAGATTAAACTAACCGCCATGGGCCCCACATGTCAGTTGACCATGCCACGGCATCATTGACCCGGATCCACTAGTCAGCCTCTCTCCCTGCCCTGTTACACTGACCAGTGGACCCCACTGGTCAGGTTTGACCTGGAGGCAGCTCAGTTGACCAGCTGACGTCACCCTGATGTCGGGCTGACGCAGTAAATCATTTTCTAGATTAAAAACAATTCAGGAAATTTCAGAAAATGCCCAAAACTTCTAAAATTCATAGAAATTCAACCGTAACTCCAAATGAAATAAATTATATATGTAAAATTATCAGAAAAATTCAAGGAATCCATCTGTACCATTTTCATGCATGTTTGAACAATGTTGTCCTATGTTTTGGACAAAACAAATAAAGGGCATTTAAATAATCATATATGGGGTTGGAATTTGAATCTTGTACTCAAACCAACTTCATTTAAATCATAGCTAGTTGCATTAGCTCAAACCACAGCATATTGACATGTCATGATCATGCATCATATTGTGCATTGCATTGATTGTGTTTCTTTCTCCTGTTGCCGGTATTTGTCCCCTCTCGATAGACGTTGTACCGATGATGTGATCATTGACACTGATGAAGACCAAATGATATCTTCAGAAGTGCCAGGCAAGCACAACCCCCTTGTTCATTCCGATACAAGCCCACTCTCTCGCTCCTGCTCTCTTTTACTGCATTAGGACAACAACGATTCATCTATTATTTGTTGCGGTAGTTGAACCCCTTATCCTCTGCATGACCTGTCATTGCCACAGTAAATAGATGAAACCCACTAGCATGAGTAGGAATTGTTTGGGCCCTGATGTGCCTACTCATTCATGCTTGTTTGTCATGCCTGCTACTGCTTAGAGTTGAGTCAGGTCTGATTCATCGGGGATGGATCGGAGGTGTGTAAACATGTCCTACTGTTAAGAGCTAAGTGTGTGAACACGATTTGGTAAAGGTAGCGGTGAGAGGCCATGTAGGAGTACATGGTGGGTTGTCTCATTGCAGCCGTCCTCAGGAACTGAGTTCTGTGTCTGTGATCCATGAACAGTTACTACCACGCATTGGGCCCGAAACCAATGGCCCCTCTCGGCTTCTTAATCACCCTAGTACTCTGTCCAGGAGTTGCAACTAGTTTCTGGTGTTTGTAGGATATGTGTTGGCGGCCGTGCGTAGCGCTGACCCTAGGGGTGGGCTATGTTGCGGTAGATACACTGTGGCACGGTGTACCGGGCGCCCGTTTGGTGTCTCGGGAACCCTGCACACATCGTTTGGGGCTGTGAGCGAAACTCCGGTCGGATCTCCTCGCGGATGGAACCCGAATAGGTGATAAACCTGGACTAGAGACTTAAGTGTTTAGGTAGGCCGTGGCCGACACCCTCTCCCGGCTTCCGCTTGAAGGTTGCCGAGGTACATGACGTGTACAGGGCTATAAGTGGTGGGAGCGTGTGTGAAGAAGTACACCCCTGCAGGGTTATCATTATCTATTCGAATAGCCGGATTCCTCGGAAATGGAAACTTGGACCCCTTGCATAGTTCATAGACAAGTGAAAGTGGATACCCTAAAACTCGCAAGATAAGCGTGAGTGCTATGGATGGCCTTCTCGTAGGGGGACGAGAGCGGATCCATAGTGGTGTATTGATTGGTGAATATGTGGACTCGTGTGCGCCACCTCAAAAGAGTTGCTTGTAATCGTAGTTCAGGTTAGCCACTGAGTCAAAGCTGGCTTGCTACAGTTAAACTCCACCACCCCCTTGTTGATACCGATGCATATGTAGCTAGTTCTGATGTAAGTCTTGCTGAGTACCTTTGTACTCACGTTTGCTTAATTTATGTTTTGCAGAGAGACTTCAGTCTCGCTAGTAGTTCCGCGTGGACTTCGACGTTTAGCTTGATACCTCAGCTACGATCTTGTGCCCTCGGCAGGATCTGGTAGATAGTCAGGCTTCTCAGCCTTTTTCATTTGTAGTTGTCTGTACTCAGACAAGTTAAGCTTCCGCATGTGCTTGTTGCTTGTATGCTCTGTATGTTGGGTCATGAGACCCATGTTTGTAATATCTCGCTCCTCGGAGCCTAATGAATAAATACTTGAGTTGTAGAGTTATGTTGTGATGCCATGTTGTATTCACACATATCGAGCATATTGTGTGTATGATTGAAATGCTTGGTATGTGTGGGATCCGACTATCTAGTTGTTTATCCTTGGCAGCCTATCATATGGGGAAATGTAGTCTAGTGCTTCTGAGCGATAGTAGTCCGCTACGGCCCGGATCACCGGAGTCCTGCTAGCCCAGCACTACTGTTCAGGACACTTGGCTGGCCGGCATGTGTTTCACTTCGTCCCTATGTCTGTCCCTTCGGGGAAATGTCACGCGGTGATTTCCGGAGTCCTGCCTAGCCTGCTACAGCCCGGGATCCCCGGAGTCCTGTTAGCCCAGTGCTACAGCCCGGAATCACTCGTTGATGACCGACATGTTCGATGTGATTCATGTATGCCTGTCTCCATAGGTCTGTGCCGCTTTGGGTTCACGACTAGCCATGTCGGCCCGGGTTCTTTGTCATATGGATGCTAGCGACACTATCATATACGTGAGCCAAAAGGCGCAAACGGTCCCGGGCCAGGTAAGGTGGCACCCGTGGAAATACCGTGCGTGAGGCCACAAAGTGACATGATGTGTTACATGCTAGATCGGTGTGACCTAGGATCGGGGTCCCGACAGTGTTGGTATCAGAGCCTGACTGCCTGTAGGATTACCAAGCCAAACTGGTCGAAGTTGAGTCTAGAAATGCTTTAGTTATGTAAGGGAGTTGATTGTGGAAGGGAACGTATGGCTCTTTTTACTCCTTATTCTCATGCCCTTCTGATCTGAGTCAACCTCTCCTTTTCTACGGGGATTAAGAATTAGGCCTTCTCATCTATCTATCAGGATGACGTGTTACTAAACCGTAGTTGCCTAAGATTGTTGGATTTAAGCCCACTTCAGTTTCTACTACTTCCGTGTGTTCATAGTTGGTCTCGAACCTTGATTTTGTGCTTCTGAGTGGTTATGCCACCATTTTGCAGGATGTCTCAAATCATTTTGAGCATTTATAGCCGTTATGCTGTCCGAGTCATCCCAGGTTTCTAAATAGTCTGATGCATTTGCAAGTCCTTTCCCCTGTTCCTGATGTCCATTTGGGCCAGATTAATCACACTACTCGTCAGTTGAGGTACTCTATTGCCTCGACATATATGTTGGAGCTATTATTATGACCCTAGATGTCTTAGAGTATCACCTAGTAATCTAGCCATGTTTTGTGTTCCCAGTGTGATGATTTTGGCCATCATTCTCGAAAGCATCCCGTGATGCTATTAGTTAGTAGGCATTTTATTCCTGGGTTTTTGAACCCGAGATTCACCCTACTTACTTCATGTTGATAGTGTCTGCTCGTTCCTTTAGGTTATTAGTAACCTTGCGATAGTCCTCAAGGTCCGTGGTATTTCCTTCTTCCAAATACCATGAGTCAATATGACATAAGTTATTTGAACCAAAAGATCACAATCAGAGTGCTCTTGATGAGTTCTCCAATCTATATTGTCTCTGCCAGTTCTACCTTTCTGCATGGGTTATCCGGAAGAAATATGTTGAACTCGTTCGACATACTAATCTATGCATCCACAACTCAGAAAGTTATATGTTCCTTGAGTTGTCCCTCTTTAGTTGTTCTCTGACCTTCGTCTATCAATTGATAGTCAGGAATAGTTGTGCATTTGTGTTCATCGGTGCCTTTTATTCTTGTGGTCCGTCGAGCCGTTCTATTTTAGAATGACTAGGAGAAACAAACTCCATCACCTCATCCATTTCTCGGATCGGGTCAAAGTGGTTGTATTCCGCAGATCAAAATGCCAATCCAGCTTTTGGTTCTGTTCTACCCTGAAGTATTACCCACTTTATGTCAAGGGCGTCGTGAGAATTGCACATCTCTCATGAATTCTTGACGCAGTGATACTTCTTACCATCATTCTTCATTCCTCGGTCCCGTGTTGTCGCAACCGGAAAGCCGACAAGTGAACCGTGATGTGTGAAATCAATACTCCTAGCAACTCCGTTGCTTGGTAGTTAATGGACAATATTCTCATTCTTAGCGTGTTGGTTATTGAATTATCATTCTAAGACTGATCGTGCTACCTAGTCCATATTTCTGGTGCGCACTTCGATCAATGGATTAGGATTTTGCCAAACCCTTGCTCTATCGATCATATCATCTTGCCCTGAAAAGCAAGGTTGTTCTCGAGCTTAGTAACATACCGGTGGTTCGTGATTTTCCGAATATCTTCTCGGAAGTGTTACCAGGTTGTCATCTAACCGTTATGTTGAGTTCGTGTTCAAGTTGGTTTTCCGATAAACCACTTTTCCCCAAGAACCTGTGTTGGATACCCTTGAGCTAGTTGGTTAAGCTTAACAACAACTTGGAGAGTTGGAAGATGAAAACTTGTCCGACTTAGTTCATCCCTAAGGGATATCCTTGTGTGTGTGTGTTGAAGAAAGATGATATCTTCACCAATTGGTCCTCATGATCAGTTGTTGTATCTATTATCTTGTCAAAACCTTGATTTGAGTGTGGGCTATCGTCAAATCAAATCAGAACCAACGATGTTCGTAATGTTGTCTTACTTACGGTTGTCCCTCGAGCATACACCATTATATCTTTGGTCTGACCAATACTATCACATTGTTCACATAGTGGTGGAAGTCCAGTGATATGGAAATTTCGATGAGTTGCTGTTGAGCCCATCAGCGGCATTTTGTCTCCTCCATGATTGTATTGAGCATCCAGCTAGTGTTGGAAACTCTATAAGCATTGCCTTCATGTCCCGATCATGAAGCATATGTCCGGTTGAAATATGTGACTTCCTCTAATTCATGTGCATCTGATGTAAGTTGCCGCCGTGAATTCGAGAAAGTTTGTTTTTGCTTCCTCTGGAATCATCCCAAGTCAGTCATGCATGTGCGAAGTATCCTATGGTCTGATAGACTGATCATCTACATTCTATACGTATCCCTAGCACACCAAGCCACTGATTGATTTGTTCAAGGAGAAGAAGTTCTTCTTAAGGGTTAGACCTACGCAAGGACTTCGATATCCTCGTTGATGGTTCCCCTTGAACTCGGTAGTGTTTCATTTTAAGACTACCAGGTGACCATGCTTGTCTAGGACAACGTGTTCACATGCTTGTAGCAGAACCGGCTCATGTTTTGGAGCTTACTACCGAAGTTCATTCCCCCGAGAATCTCGCAATGTCATCTCGTTGATTTGTGTTGCAAACCTTCATTTTCCTTTCTAGACTCGATGAGTCTGGAATATCCTGTCACCAACCAGATCTGAATCTCAGGCAGATATGATGGTTGGAGCATTTTCCAAGAACTATAATATTGGTCTCTCGATAACCGGTAAAGTGGATGTCGTGGCCAACACATCCAGCCGGAAGACCTATTATTCTAGTATCTCGATTGAAGAAAGTTGGCCACATTCCCATGAGGATTTCGTAGGATTTACTCCAGAAGTTGTTCCTTATGGATCTATTGTATTCCGAAGTCCGACCACTACTTGGTGGCCATGCCGATGCTTAAAGCATAACCGTGGTAACCAGTACATCAAGGAGAACATTAGAAGCGGAGTGCTAAATGTCTCTCGATCGATCATCCAGATTTTGTTTCCTTGGCTTCGCTAAGGTGAAATCTGAGAAAGTGTTATCTTCCTTTGCATCTGCATTATCCATCACCATTCATCATGGTGGTATGTTGTGTTGCCGGGATCCTTGACATGGATGTTGGTAAGACCTTGATGAGTATGGAAATGCTCAAGTTCTTGAGAGCACGCTCAGGCACTAGGTTCTGTTGTTGTCGTTAACTGGGATGTGCCTCCGTTCTCTCAGTTGTTCGATAGCCATCCGATTGGTGGAATCACCTTTGCCGGTGAACCTTCTCCCCAGTTACTAGAATCATTCCCAACATTTGCATTTTGTTCCCAGCTTGCACCTCAGTAGTTGTTGTTCATGGTCATCTTCAAAAGTGGACTTACCATAGGTCCCATCCATTTCTGATGATAAGCAAAAATCATCCATTGTGTTGTCTTCAACAAGGTAGTCCACATCATCGATTCTGGTCTGAGTATGTCATTCTTTGAACTCCTGCAAATGATCGTTCGTGATTGCCTTAGGATGGTATAAAGAGTTTCAATGATATTTGAATCAAAAGTAATTCTTTTTGCCACTTAAGGGAATATTTCTGCGAGTCACTTTCCTTAAGATGTCTCGTTATGGTATTATGGGCAACATAACTTCTCGCTACTTTGAAACCCCCTCACCATCTATTTAGGCGTGGAATTGTTGCCCACCAAATCAAACCCCGTCATTGTTCTTCCATTCCTCTCGATGTGTCTCGTGTCTCAACTTGAGATGTTTCAACATCTCATTCCGCGAGTTGATATTGTTTAGTTCGATCTTCGAGAAGATCAATCCTAGTTGAGTTTCTTTCCGTCGTCATCGCGTAGATGAAGATCTCAAAAGCAAGGATGCCAAGATCGACGTGATGCAATGAATCAACATCTTCGAGAAGGGCAATCGGATCGAGAAGACTGCGATAGTCTTGTGAACCCCCCTTCCTTCTTACCTCATGTCTTGAATCTCGGGCCGAGATTCTTGTTTAGTGGGGGTGAGCTGTCACATCCCTAGCCCTACCTTGGCCTTGGTCTAGCATGGTGGTTGCATCATGTTTAAATTCAAATGAAATTTGAATTGAGGAATTTTTCAAGCCTCAGAATCCCTTTAAAAATGATCAACATTAAAAATTGCTTCAAATAACCTAAGAAAATGTTCCTGTTAAGCTATAAAAATATTGGCAAGAGGTAAAATTCAAACCAATATTTTTGGATTCACAGAGATATTTATTTTGGGCATTTGAGTTAATCCAATAATTATTTGCATTGGAGTTATATTTGTGATATATTAACTATATGTCCAATAATTCTGATAAATTGTTGAGGGGCTTTGGAATAATCCATTTAGTCCCTGCAAAAATTATCAGAAGTGGAAGAAATAGTTTGGTTCAAAAACCAAATTAAAACCCATTTGCATAAATAGAAAACAGAAAACAAACAGGAAATTAGGAAAAGAACAGAGGCTCACCTGGACCTTACCTGGCCCACCTGTAGCCCACCCACCTGGCCCAGCGCCAGGGCACCAGCGGCCCAGCCCACCAGCACCTCGCCCGTCGTCTTCCTCCCCTCGCCCCGAAGCAGCTGTGTGCCAGCAGCAGCGCACACCGGAGGTCTCCACCTCCTGTTCGCGGTGGCAGCCCCCCTGGCCTCCTAGCCGCGCCACGGAGACGCCCGCGGCCCCCTCGACCCTCTCTGGCTCTCCCTGGACCTCTCTCCCTCCTCTGCTCTCTCCCTACGACGCCACCGAACGCGCCCGTCGCCACCGACGCCGTTCACCGTGGCCACGGCCACCGCCTCGCCTCCCCGACGCCTCCCAAAGATCCGCCTCGACCCACCCTTCCTCCTCACCGCTCCAAGCGACGCCGGGAGCCCTGCAGTGACGCAATTGCCATCGTCTTCACCGACGGGCACCAAAGATCGCCGGCCCCGATTCTCCGTCTCCAGGTCGTCCCCGAGCCCGCTGGGTCCTCCCTCGAGATTGCTGTGAGCTCCTGCGCCTTCCCCCTTGCTCGCCCCCTCCGTTCTCGTCCGTTAGCCGCCGCCCCACGAAACCGAGCTCCGGCCGCCGCCATGGCCGACGAGCTCCATGCTCGTGTGCTCTTCCGCCCGCCCTAGCATCACCAACATGCTCAACGCGTCCCCAGGAAGCAAAGGCGCCACGCGTTGCTCTAAGCTCGCGCTGAAACCCCAGCGCCCGTGTGTCCCGAGCTCCGGCCGCCGCTCCCTGTCGCCGCCCGCCGCTTACACTGCACCCCGGCACCTGCCGCCGCCTCCTTTAGATGCGCCTCACCTCCAGCTCGCCGTAGCGGCAAACCGCGTCGCAAACGGCCGTCTATAGCTCCATCCCGACCATCTCCGGCGAGCCACCGCCGTGCTTTTGGTCGCCGGCGTCGACCGCTGACGTGGTCACTTAATTGCGACTAATCACCCCCTTAACCAACCCCCTGTGTCACTGGCACATGGGCCCCACTGCCTAATTAAATCGGGTTTTATTTTTGTTTAGATTAAACTAACCGCCATGGGCCCCACATGTCAGTTGACCATGCCACGGCATCATTGACCCGGATCCACTAGTCAGCCTCTCTCCCTGCCCTGTTACACTGACCAGTGCAGGTTTGACCTGGAGGCAGCTCAGTTGACCAGCTGACGTCACCCTGATGTCGGGCTGACGCAGTAAATCATTTTCTAGATTAAAAACAATTCAGGAAATTTCAGAAAATGCCCAAAACTTCTAAAATTCATAGAAATTCAACCGTAACTCCAAATGAAATAAATTATATATGTAAAATTATCAGAAAAATTCAAGGAATCCATCTGTACCATTTTCATGCATGTTTGAACAATGTTGTCCTATGTTTTGGACAAAACAAATAAAGGGCATTTAAATAATCATATATGGGGTTGGAATTTGAATCTTGTACTCAAACCAACTTCATTTAAATCATAGCTAGTTGCATTAGCTCAAACCACAGCATATTGACATGTCATGATCATGCATCATATTGTGCATTGCATTGATTGTGTTTCTTTCTCCTGTTGCCGGTATTTGTCCCCTCTCGATAGACGTTGTACCGATGATGTGATCGTTGACACTGATGAAGACCCAATGATATCTTCAGAAGTGCTAGGCAAGCACAACCCCCTTGTTCATTCCGATACAAGCCCACTCTCTCGCTCCTGCTCTCTTTTACTGCATTAGGACAACAACGATTCATCTATTATTTGTTGCGGTAGTTGAACCCCTTATCCTCTGCATGACCTGTCATTGCCACAGTAAATAGATGAAACCCACTAGCATGAGTAGGAATTGTTTGGGCCCTGATGTGCCTACTCATTCATGCTTGTTTGTCATGCCTGCTACTGCTTAGAGTTGAGTCAGGTCTGATTCATCGGGGATGGATCGGAGGTGTGTAAACATGTCCTACTGTTAAGAGCTAAGTGTGTGAACACGATTTGGTAAAGGTAGCGGTGAGAGGCCATGTAGGAGTACATGGTGGGTTGTCTCATTGCAGCCGTCCTCAGGAACTGAGTTCTGTGTCTGTGATCCATGAACAGTTACTACCACGCATTGGGCCCGAAACCAATGGCCCCTCTCGGCTTCTTAATCACCCTAGTACTCTGTCCAGGAGTTGCAACTAGTTTCTGGTGTTTGTAGGATATGTGTTGGCGGCCGTGCGTAGCGCTGACCCTAGGGGTGGGCTATGTTGCGGTAGATACACTGTGGCACGGTGTACCGGGCGCCCGTTTGGTGTCTCGGGAACCCTGCACACATCGTTTGGGGCTGTGAGCGAAACTCCGGTCGGATCTCCTCGCGGATGGAACCCGAATAGGTGATAAACCTGGACTAGAGACTTAAGTGTTTAGGTAGGCCGTGGCCGACACCCTCTCCCGGCTTCCGCTTGAAGGTTGCCGAGGTACATGACGTGTACAGGGCTATAAGTGGTGGGAGCGTGTGTGAAGAAGTACACCCCTGCAGGGTTATCATTATCTATTCGAATAGCCGGATTCCTCGGAAATGGAAACTTGGACCCCTTGCATAGTTCATAGACAAGTGAAAGTGGATACCCTAAAACTCGCAAGATAAGCGTGAGTGCTATGGATGGCCTTCTCGTAGGGGGACGAGAGCGGATCCATAGTGGTGTATTGATTGGTGAATATGTGGACTCGTGTGCGCCACCTCAAAAGAGTTGCTTGTAATCGTAGTTCAGGTTAGCCACTGAGTCAAAGCTGGCTTGCTGCAGTTAAACTCCACCACCACCTTGTTGATACCGATGCATATGTAGCTAGTTCTGATGTAAGTCTTGCTGAGTACCTTTGTACTCACGTTTGCTTAATTTATGTTTTGCAGAGAGACTTCAGTCTCGCTAGTAGTTCCGCGTGGACTTCGACGTTTAGCTTGATACCTCAGCTACGATCTTGTGCCCTCGGCAGGATCTGGTAGATAGTCAGGCTTCTCAGCCTTTTTCATTTGTAGTTGTCTGTACTCAGACAAGTTAAGCTTCCGCATGTGCTTGTTGCTTGTATGCTCTGTATGTTGGGTCATGAGACCCATGTTTGTAATATCTCGCTCCTCGGAGCCTAATGAATAAATACTTGAGTTGTAGAGTTATGTTGTGATGCCATGTTGTATTTACACATATCGAGCATATTGTGTGTATGATTGAAATGCTTGGTATGTGTGGGATCCGACTATCTAGTTGTTTATCCTTGGCAGCCTATCATATGGGGAAATGTAGTCTAGTGCTTCTGAGCGATAGTAGTCCGCTACAGCCCGGATCACCGGAGTCCTGCTAGCCCAGCACTACTGTTCAGGACACTTGGCTGGCCGGCATGTGTTTCACTTCGTCCCTATGTCTGTCCCTTCGGGGAAATGTCACGCGGTGATTTCCGGAGTCCTGCCTAGCCTGCTACAGCCCGGGATCCCCGGAGTCCTGTTAGCCCAGTGCTACAGCCCGGAATCACTCGTTGATGACCGACATGTTCGATGTGATTCATGTATGCCTGTCTCCATAGGTCTGTGCCGCTTTGGGTTCACGACTAGCCATGTCGGCCCGGGTTCTTTGTCATATGGATGCTAGCGACACTATCATATACATGAGCCAAAAGGCGCAAACGGTCCCGGGCCAGGTAAGGTGGCACCCGTGGAAATACCGTGCGTGAGGCCACAAAGTGACATGATGTGTTACATGCTAGATCGGTGTGACCAAGGATCGGGGTCCCGACAATGGAGATCATGGTGTCATGCCGGTGACGATGATGATCATGGAGCCCCGAAGATGGAGATCAAAAGGAGCAAAGTGATGATGGCCATATCATGTCACTATTTGATTGCATGTGATGTTTATCATGTTTTTACATCTTATTTGCTTAGAACGACTGTAGCTTAAATAAGATGATTCCTCCCTAAAATTTCAAGAAAGTGTTCTCCCTAACTATGCACCATTGCGAAGGTTCGTCGTTTCGAAGCACCACGTGATGATCGGGTGTGATAGATTCTTACGTTCGCATACAACGGGTGTAAGCCAAATTTACACAGCAAAAACACTTAGGTCGACTTGACGAGCCTAGCATGTACAGACATGGCCTCGGAACACAAGAGACCGAAAGGTCGAGCATGAGTCGTATGGTAGATACGATCAACATGAAGATGTTCACCAATGATGACTAGTCTGTCTCACGTGATGATCAGACACGGCCTAGTTGACTCGGATCATGTTTCACTTAGATGACTAGAGGGATGTCTATCTAAGTGGAAGTTCATTGAATAATTTGATTAGATGAACTTAATTATCATGAACATAGTCAAAAGGACTTTGCAAATTATGTCATAGCTTACGCTTTAGTTCTACTGTTTTAGATGCGTTCCAAGAGAAAAATTAGTTGAAAGTTAATAGTAGCAATTATGCGGACTGGGTCCGTATACCGAGGATTGTCCTCATTGCTGCGCAAAAGGATTGTGTCCTTCATGCACCGCACAGTGAGCTGAACCTCAAGCGTCAGTTGTGGATGTTGCGAACATCTGACATACATGTTTTGATGACTACATGATAGTTCAGTGCGTAATGCTAAATGGTTTAGAATTGAGGCACCAAAGACGTTTTTGAAACATCGCAGAACATATGAGATGTTCCAAGGACTGAAATTGGGATTTCAGTTTAGTGCCCACGTCAAGAGGTATGAGACCTCTGACAAGTTTCCTAAGCCTGCAAACTAAGGAGAAAAGCTCAATCGTTGAGCATGTGCTCAGATTGTATGAGTACAACAATCGCTTG
This sequence comes from Triticum urartu, assembly GCF_003073215.2. Lineage (NCBI taxonomy): Eukaryota > Viridiplantae > Streptophyta > Magnoliopsida > Poales > Poaceae > Triticum > Triticum urartu. The sequence continues at coordinate 11,879 of NW_024111784.1, read as the reverse complement.
AATCGAGTGGGAGTTGATCTTCCAGATGAGATAGTGATGGTTCTCCAAAGTCACCGCCACCAAGCTACTAGAGCTTCGTGCTGAACTATAACATATCAGGGATAGAAATGATGATCCTTGAGCAATTCGCGATGTTTGACACCGCGAAAGTAGAAATCAAATAGAAGCATCAATTGTTGATGGTTAGTAAAACCACTAGTTTCAAGAAGGGCAAGGGCAAGGAAGGGATACTTCATGAAACGACAAATCAGTTGCTGCTCTAGTGAAGAAACCCAAAGTTGAACCCAAGCCCGAGACTAAGTGCTTCTGTGATAAGGGGAACAGTCACTGAAGCAGAACCACCATAGGTACTTGGTAGATGAGAAGGCAGGCAAGGTCAACAGAAGTATATTGGATATGCATTATATTAATGTGTACTTTACTAGTACTCCTAGTAGCACCAGTGTATTAGATACCGGTTCGGTTGCTAAGTGTTAGTAACTCGAAATAAAAGGCTACGGAATAAACGGAGACTAGCTAAAGGTGAGATGACGATATGTGTTGGAAGTGTTTCCAAGGTTGATGTAATCAAATATCGTACACTCCCTCTACCATCGAGATTGGTATCGAAACCTAAATAATTGTTATTTGGTGTTTGCGTTGGGCATAGACATGATTGGATTATGTTTATCGAAATACAGTTATTCATTTAAGGAGAATAATGGTTACTCTATTTATTTGAATAATACCATCCCGATCGTAGTGATACACATACTCATGCCAAAATATATAAGATAGTAATGATATTACCACATACTTGTGGCACTGCAATTTGAGTCATATTGGTATGAAACGCATGAAAAAGCTACATTTTGAATCACTTGAGACATGCAAATCATACCACATGGGCAAGATGACTGAAAGGCCTCGTTTTCAGTAAGATGGAACAAGAAAGCAACTTGTTGGAAGTAATACATCTTGATGTATACAGTCCAATGAGTGCTGAGGCATGTAGTGGACATCGTTATGTTCTTACTTCACAGAGTCTGAAATATTGAAAGGTTCAAGTAATTTTAGGGTGCAGTTGAAGATCGTCGTGACAAGAGGATAAAATATCTATGATATGATCATACATATGAATATCTGAATTACGAGTTTGGCACAGAATTAAGACATTGTGGAAATTGTTTCACAACTGATACAGCCTAGGAATGATGGTGTGTCCGAACATCATAACTGCACCCTATTGGATATGATGCATACCATGATGTCTCTTATCAAATTACCACGATAGTTTATGGGTTAGGCATTAGAGACAACCACATTCACTTTAAATAGGGCACCACGTAATTCCGATAAGATGACACCGTATGAACTATGGTTTAGAGAAACCTAAGCTGTCATTTCTTAAAAGTTTGGGGCTGCGACGCTTATGTGAAAAAAGTTTCAGACTGATAAGCTCGAACCCAAAGCGGATAAATGCATCTTCATAGGACACCCAAAATAGTTGGGTATACCTCCTGTCTCAGATCCGAAAGCAATAGGGATTGTTTCTAGAATCGGGTCCTTTCTCGAGGAAAAGTTTCTCTCGAAAGAATTGAGTGGGAGGTGGAGACTTGATGAGGTTATTGAACCGTCACTTCAACTAGTGTATAGCAGGGCACAAGGAGTTGTTCCTGTGGCACCTACACCAATTGAAGTGGAAGCTTATGATAGTGATCATGAAACTTCGGATCAAGTCACTATCAAAACCTCGTAGGACGACAAGGATGCGTACTACTTCAGAGTGGTACGTGACCCTGTCTTAAATGTCACGTTGTTGGACAACGATGAACCTATGAGCTATGGAGAAGCGATGGTGGGCCCGGATTCCGAAAATTGGCTCGAGGCCATAAAATCCGAGAGAAGATCCATGTATGAAAACAAGGTGTAGACTTTGGAAGAACTACTTGATGGTCGTAAGGCTGTTAGGTACGTGTGGATTTTAAGAAGAAGACGGACGTGGACGGTAATGTCACCGTCTATGAAGCTCGACTTGTGGCGAAGAGTTTTTCACAAGTTCAAGTAGTTGACTACGATGAGATTTTCTCACCCGTAGCGATGCTTAAAGTCCGTCGGAATCATGTTAGCATAAGCTGCATTTATGAAATCTGGCAGATGGATGTCAAAACAAGTTTCCTTACTAGTTTTCGTAAGGAAAGGTTGTATGTGATACAATCAGAAAGGTTTTGTCTATCCTAAGGATGCTAAAAGGTATGCTAGCTCCAGCGATCCTTCCATGGACTAGAGCAAGCATCTCGGAGTCGGAATATACACTTTGATGGAGTAATCAAAGTTTATGGGTTTATACAAAGTTTGTTAGAAACTTGTATTTACAATAAAGTGAGTGGGAGCACTACGACATTTCTGATAAGTATATGTGGATGACATATTGTTGATCCGAAATGATGTAGAATTTATGGAAAGCATATAGGGTTATTTGAAAGGTGTTTTTCAATGGAAACCCTGGATTAAGCTACTTGAACATTGTGCATCAAGATCTATAAGGATAGATCAAAAACGCTTAATGGTACTTTCAAATGAGCACATACCTTGACATGGTCTTGAAGGTGTTCAAGATGGATCAGCCAAAGAAGGAGTTCTTGCCTGAGTTGTAAGGTATAAAGTTAAGACTTAAATCTCGACCACGGTAAGAGAAAGAGGAAGGACGAAGGTCGTCCCATATGCTTTTGTCATAGGCTCTACACGGTATGCCATGCTGAGTACCGCACCTGATGTGTGCCTTGCCACATGCCTGGCAAGAGGGTACAAAGGTGATCTAGGAGTAGATCACCAGATAGTGGTCAAAATTATCCTTAGAGGAATAAGGATATGTTTCTAAGTTGTGGAGGTGATAAAGAGTTCGATATAAAGAGTTACGTCGATGCAAGCTTAACACCTATCTGGATAGCTCTGAGTAGAGATACCGGATACGTATAATGGAGCAACATTTTAGAATAGCTCCAAGTAGAACAGTTATTTGAAATGGCTACAAATATAGCGTAGAGATTTGCGAAGTACATACGGATCTGAATGTTGCAGACCCGTTGACTAAAACCTCTCTCACAAGCAACATGATCAAACCCAGAACTCATTGAGTGTTAATCACATAGTGATGTGAACTAGATTATTGACTCTAGTAAACTCTTTGGAAGTTGGTCACATGGCGATGTGAACTATGAATGTTAATCACATGGCGATGTGAAATAGATTATTGACTCTAGTGCAAGTGGGAGACTGTTGGAAATATGCCCTAGAGGCAATAATAAATTGATTATTATTATATTTCCTTGTTCATGATAATCGTTCATTATCCATGCTATAATTGTATTGATAGGAAACTCAGATACATGTGTGGATACATAGACAACACCATGTCCCTAGTAAGCCTCTAGTTGACTAGCTCGTTGATCAATAGATGGTTACCGTTTCCTAACCATGGACATTGGATGTCGTTGATAACGGGATCACATCATTAGGAGAATCATGTGATGGACAAGACCCAATCCTTAGCCTAGCACAAAGATCGTGTAGTTTGTATGCTAAAGCTTTTCTAATGTCAAGTATCATTTCCTTAGACCATGAGATTGTGCAACTCCCGGATACCGTAGGAATACTTTGGGTGTGCCAAACATCACAACGTAACTGGGTGACTATAAAGGTGCACTACGGGTATCTCCGAAAGTGTCTGTTGGGTTGGCATGAATCGATACTGGGATTTGTCACTCCGTGTGACGGAGAGGTATCTCTGGGCCCACTCGGTAGGACATCTTCATAATGTGCACAATGTGATCAAGGAAGTTGATCACGGGATGATGTGTTACGGAACGAGTAAAGAGACTTGCCGGTAACGAGATTGAACAAGGTATCGGGATACCGACGATCGAATCTCGGGCAAGTATCATACCGATAGACAAAGGGAATTGTATACGGGATTGATTAAGTCCTTGACATCGTGGTTCATCCGATGAGATCATCGTGGAGCATGTGGGAGCCAACATGGGTATCCAGATCCCGCTGTTGGTTATTGATCAGAGAACGTCTCGGTCATGTCTGCATGGTTCCCGAACCCGTAGGGTCTACACACTTAAGGTTCGATGACGCTAGGGTTATAAAGGAAGTTTGTATCTGGTTACCGAATGTTGTTTGGAGTCCCGGATGAGATCCAGGACGTCACGAGGAGTTCCGGAATGGTCCGAAGGTAAAGATATATATATAGGAAGTCCTGTTTTGGTCACCGGAAAAGTTTCGGGTTTTATCGGTAACGTACCGGGACCACCGGGAGGGTCCCGGGGGTCCACCAAGTGGGGCCACAAGCCCCGGAGGGCTGCATGGGCCAAGTGTGGGAGGGGACCAGCCCCAGGTGGGCTGGTGCGCCCCCCCCCACAAGGGCCCAAGGTACCTAAGGGGTGGGCCTTAGGGCCCATCCTGGTGCGCCTCCCTCTCCCCCTCCCCTTGGCCGCCCCCTAGATGGGATCTAGGGGCTGCCGCCACCCCTAGGGAGGGAACCCTAGGTGGGGGCGCAGCCCCTTCCCTCTCCCCTATATATACTTGAGCACTTGGGGGGCTGCCAGCACATGAGTCTTGACCTCTCCCTGGCGCAGCCCTACCTCTCTTTCTCCTCATATCTCGTAGTGCTTGGCGAAGCCCTGCTGGATCACCACGCTCCTCCACCACCACCACGCCGTCATGCTGCTGCTGGATGGAGTCTTCCTCAACCTCTCCCTCTCTCCTTGCTGGATCAAGGCATGGGAGACGTCACCGGGCTGTACGTGTGTTGAACGCGGAGGTGCCGTCCGTTCGGCACTAGGATCTCCGGTGATTTGGATCACGACGAGTACGACTCCTTCAACCCCGTTCTCTTGAACGCTTCCGCTTAGCGATCTACAAGGGTATGTAGATGCACTCTCCTTCCCCTCGTTGCTGGTCTCTCCATAGATAGATCTTGGTGACACGTAGGAAAATTTTGAATTTCTGCTACGTTCCCCAAAAGTGGCAACATGAGCTAGGTCTATTGCGTAGATTCTATGCACGAGTAGAACAGAAAGCAGTTGTGGGCGTTGATTTGTCAATTTACTTGCCGTTACTAGTCTTATCTTGATTCGGCGGCATCGTGGGATGAAGCGGCCCGGACCGACCTTACACGTACTCTTACGTGAGACTGGTTCCACCGACTGACATGCACTAGTTGCATAAGGTGGCTAGCGGGTGTCTGTCTCTCCCACTTTAGTCGGATCGGATTCGATGAAAAGGGTCCTTATGAAGGGTAAATAGCAATTGGCATATCACGTTGTTGTTTTTGCGTAGGTAAGAAACGTTCTTGCTAGAAACCCATAGCAGCCACGTAAAACATGCAAACAACAATTAGAGGACGTCTAACTTGCTTTTGCAGGGTGTGCTATGTGATGTGATATGGCCAAGAGGATGTGATGAATGATATATGTGATGTATGAGATTGATCATGTTTTTGTAATAGGAATCACGACTTGCATGTCGATGAGTATGACAACCGGCAGGAGCCATAGGAGTTGTCTTTATTTATTGTATGACCTGCGTGTCATTGAACAACGCCATGTAATTACTTCACTTTATTGCTAACCGGTAGCCATAGTAGTAGAAGTAATAGTTGGCGAGCAACTTCATGGAGACACGATGATGGAGATCATGGTGTCATGCCGGTGATAAGATGATCATGGAGCCCCAAGATGGAGATCAAAGGAGCTATATGATATTGGCCATATCATGTCACTATTATTTGATTGCATGTGATGTTTATCATGTTTTTGCATCTTGTTTACTTAGAACGACGGTAGTAAATAAGATGATCCCTCATAATAATTTCACGAAAGTGTTCCCCCTAACTGTGCACCGTTGTGAAAGTTCGTCGTTTCGAAGCACCACGTGATGATCGGGTGTGATAGATTCTTACGTTCACATACAACGGGTGTAAGCCAGATTTACACACGCGAAACACTTAGGTTGACTTGACAAGCCTAGCATGTACAGACATGGCCTCGGAACACAAGAGACCGAAAGGTCGAGCATGAGTCGTATGGTAGATACGATCAACATGAAGATGTTCACCGATGTTGACAAGTCCGTCTCACGTGATGATCGGACACGGCCTAGTTGACTCGGATCATGTAATCACTTAGATGACTAGAGGGATGTCTGTCTGAGTGGGAGTTCATATGATGAACATAATTATCCTGAACATAGTCAAAAGGTCTTCGCAAATTATGTCGTAGCTCGCGCTTCAGTTCTACTGTTTAGTTATGTTCCTAGAGAAATTTTAGTTGAAAGTTGATAGTAGCAATTATGCGGACTAGGTCCGTAAACTGAGGATTGTCCTCATTACTTCATAGAAAGCTTATGTCCTTAATGCACCGCTCAGTGTGCTGAACCTCGAACATCGTCTGTGGATGTTGCGAACATCTGACATACACGTTTTGATAACTACATGATAGTTCAGTTAAACGGTTTAGAGTTGAGGCACCGAAGACGTTTTGAAATGTCGCGAGACATATGAGATGTTTCGAGGGCTGACATTGGAATTTCAGGCTCATGCCCACGTCAAGAGGTATAAGACCTCCAACGATTTTCTTAGCCTGCAGACTAAGGGAGAAAAGCTCAATTGTTGAGCTTGTGCTCAGATTGTTTGAGTACAACAATCATTTGAATCGAGTGGGAGTTGATCTTCCAGATAAGATAGTGATGTTTCTCCGAAGTCATTACCACCAAGCTGCTAGAGCTTCGTGATGAACTATAATATATCAGGGACATATATGATGATCCTTGAGATATTCGTGATGTTTGACACCACAAAAGTAGAAATCAAGAAGGAGCATCAATTGTTGATGGTTGGTGAAACCACTAGTTTCAAGAAGGGCAAGGGCAAGAAGGGATACTTCATGAAACGGCAAATCAGCTGCTGCTCTAGTGAAGAAACCCAAGGTTGAACCCAAACCCGAGACTAAGTGCTTCTGTAATAAGAGGAACAGCCACTGGAGCAAAATTACCCTAGATACTTGGTAGATGAGAAGGCTGGCAAGGTCGATAGAAGTATATTGGATATACATTGTGTTAGTGTGTACTTTACTAGTACTCCTAGTAGCACCATGGTATTAGATACCGGTTCGGTTGCTAAGTGTTAGTAAACTCGAAATAAAAGACTGCGGAGTAAACGGAGACTAGCTAAAGGTGATCAAGCATCGCACGCTCCCTCTACCATCGAGATAGGTGTTTGCGTTGAGCATAGACATGAGTGGATTATGTCTATCGCAATACGGTTTTTCATTTAAGGAGAATGATGGTTACTCTGTTTATTTGAATAATACCTTCAATGGTCTTGCACCTAAAATGAATGGTTTATTGAATCTCGATCGTAGTGATACACATGCTCATGCCAAAAGATATAACATAATAATGATAGTACCACCTACTTGTGGCACTGCCACTTAAGTCATATCGGTATAAAACGCATGAAGAAGCTCCATGTTGATGGATCTTTGGGCTCACTCATTTTTGAAAAGTTTGAGACATGCGAACCATGTCTATTGGTGTATATGCATGAAGAAACTCCGTGCAAATGGACCATTTGAACTCACTTGATTTGAATCACTTGAGACATGCAAATCATACCACATGGGCAAGATGACTGAAAGCCTCGTTTTCAGTAAAATGGAACTAGAAAGCAACTTGTTGGAAGTAATACATTTTGATGTGTGCAGTCCAATGAGTGCTGAGGCGTGTAGTGGATATCTTTATGTTCTTACTTCACAGATGATTTGAGTAGATGTTGAGTATATTTACTTGATGAATCACGTGTCTGAATTATTGAAAGGTTCAAGTAATTTCAGGGTGAAGTTGAAAGATCGTCGTGACAAGAGGATAAAATATCTATGATATGATCATAGAGATGAATATCTGAATTACGAGTTTGGCACAGAATTAAGACATTGTGGAAATTGTTTCACAACTAATACATCCTGGAACACCATAGTGTGATGGTGTGTCCGAACATCATAACTGCACCCTATTGGATATGATGCATACCATGATGTCTCTTATCGAATTACCACGATAGTTTATGGGTTAGGCATTAGAGACAACCACATTCACTTTAAATAGGGCACCATGTAATTCCGATGAGATGACACCGTATGAACTATGGTTTAGAGAAACCTAAGCTGTCATTTCTTATAAGTTTGGGGCTGCGACGCTTATGTGGAAAAGTTTTAGGCTGATAAGCTCGAACCCAAAGCGGATAAATGCATCTTCATAGGACACCCAAGACAATTGGGTATACTTCCTGTCTCAGATTCGAGAGCAATAAGGGATTGTTTCTAGAATCGGGTCCTTTCTCGAGGAAAAGTTTCTCTCGAAAGAATTGAGTGGGAGGATGGTGGAGACTTGATGAGGTTATTAAACCGTCTCTTCAACTAGTGTGTGGCAGGGCACAGGAAGTTGTTCCTGTGGCACCTACACCAATTGAAGTGAAAGCTTATGATAGTGATCATGAAACTTCAGATCAAGTCACTACCAAACCTCATGGGATGACAAGGATGCGTACTACTTCAGAGTGGTACGTAATCCTGTCTTATGGGTAGCATTATCAAAAGAAGGAAATTCGCAACGCTCTAAATTTCTCTATTTTGATTCTTTTTTTAGGGATTGTGCCGTTACTGTACCTGCTTTCGCTATTGCTGTTCCGCTTTGCCGTTATCCGTCCCTTTGTTAGCATAATAGGAGGGTGCCTTTTTAGCGCAAGACGATGAAATAACAACCTAAGCTTATCGGCATTAGCAAATTGAGAAATCGAATAGATCCTCGGCCGTTGGATAGGACCACTGCCGTTACCGTGCTTAGAATTGATGAAATTGGATTTCTTACAAAACCCAGGATCTTCCTATTCGTAGTTTTCTTACAAAACCCAGGATCTTCCTATCCGTAGGTGGATGACTGAGTAATTAGTGGCTGCTACCAGCGGCCGGCTGCATGCAGCTGGCCATGCACACGTAATACCATCCTATAGGATCAGTGAACTAGATTGAAGAAATACAATCCTAGAAGTAGTCAACTAGATTGAAGTAATACAATCCTAGGAGTGTGTTGCCATTATATGTCTATATACGTGCATGTACTTTCGGCCGGTCCTAAATTCTTTGTGGGTGTACATGGGCCATTTATACTGAATCGTCTAGCTAGCTAGCATATATAACCCGCTGCTTATGAGTGTTCTCAAAAAGGATCAATCAATCTAATCCGTGTGCTACTCGCCGGAAATACATAGGCAGCCAAGGGCTCGAGAAATAGCTTGCTGCGAACGAATGTTCTCCCTGGTGGTGAGCTTGTTTCAGTCATGGCACTGCAGAGGGAAGTGGATCCTCTAACATCAAGGAGGAAAGTCACCTAAGCTACAGTGCAATCTAGTGCAAAATCAAGAAGGAAAGTCATGGTCACTGTAGTGAATACTGTATTTATCTACTGTAGCAGGTTATGTGCGTGGTTACTGTTCATGTAAATAAATTTAAAATTAATTTTATTGCATCACAATTTTGTTTGTATGTAATTTTTGTAAATGTATACAATAGATTTTTAATTTGCATATTAATTCAAGTCATTTTAGCCTTAATCATATGGATGTGAAGGAGGAAAGTTAGGGAATTGTAGGTTAGGGCATCTCTAGCCGTTGGCCCCCCAGGGGGCGTCTAAAAGCGCCGCCTGGGGGTGAGCCGGCGCAAAAAATGGCCCTGGGGGCGAGTCGGTCCCCAGCCGTCGGCCCCCAGGGCCGCCCCCAGGCGCGTATTAAAAAAAAGAACCGTTCGGCGAAGTTATGATAAAAACTAGTTAAATTTCGGCAAAACATGCAAAATTTCGGCGAAATTCGGCCAAACATTACATTAACCTATTCTAAAAAAAGGAAGGGGCTGAAGTCGTCGGCGCCGTCGCCGCCATCGTCGTCGTCGGCCTTCTCCTCCTTGACGCGGGTGCCCCTGCTGGACCCCTGCCCGGCGTCGCCATGGCGAACAGGCGGCGGCGTGTCGTCGTCGTCGTCGCTGTCGCATAAGACGACAACCCCGCCTTCCTCGCGGCCGAGTCGGCGCTCCTCGAAGCGGCGTAGGGCGGTGCACTAGCGCTCCTTCTCCTTCTCCCGGCGCACCTTCTCCATCGCAATGGAGTCCTGGCGCGCCCATTCGAGGGCGGCGTCGTCGTCGTCGAACTCCGCCTTCACCGGCGCCAGCCCCGGCTCCGTCTTTGGCTTGACGAAGCGCGGAGGAGCCAACGAGGAGGAGGCGCGCCGGCCGCCCTCGTTGATGACGATGCCGGCGCTGCGAGTGCGCCGGCCGAGCGGCGTTTCCGCCACGGGCTCGGCCTTGACGCCGAGCAGCGTCGGAGAGCCGGAGGAGTGTGAAGAAGAGCGTGATGAGGAGGAAGAACAGGAGGCGCCGAACCTCCTTGGCGCCCATGGCCCGGCGCATCGGTGCTGCGCCGGGGCGGCCACCCTCGCCGAGGGGTACGCCAACGGCGGGTCGTTGCCGCCCTCGAGGTACGTGAGCACGCCCTCGAGTGTGCGGCCGGGGACGCCCCACCAGAGGTGGCGCCCCTCGCTGTTCTGCCGGCCGCCGACCACCGGCGCGCCGTTGGTGGACGCCAAGCACTGCTGCTGGCGGCGCTCGAAATACGCCGCACAGGCCGCGTGGTTGTCGGCGGCGTACTGGGGAAGGGAGAGTTGGGCGTCAGTGAGGGACGCGTGCACGATCTCGACCTCCTCGGCGAAGTACTTCGGCTTCGCCACGGCGTCGGGCAACGGGGGGATGGGCACTCCCCCGGCGCTGAGAATCCACCCCGTTGGCCCGGCGCGCATGTCCGGCGGCGCCGGGATGTTCGCCTGGAATAGGAGCCAGGACTCCTGTTCGCGGAGATGACGGCGACCGAAGCCGTTGGCCGCCGCCTCGTCTCCGGGGAAGCGTTCTGCCATGGCGACGGCGGGACTGGGCGGGCTCGGGAGAGGTGGAGGGAGGGGCTGGGCGGCGGCGCTCGGGAGAGGTAGGGAGAGGGAGGGGCTGGACGGCGGCGAGGGGCGGGGCTGGTGTGGGCACAGGCGAGTGGAGGCTGCCGGCTTTTATAGCCGGGCCGCTCCCGTGTGTACGCGTGCGAGGGAGGGGAGGTGTCGGCACGCCGTTCCGTGACGCGCCGCCCGTGAGGAATCAATGGCAAGGCTGGCTGACTGGCGGCAGCCTTGCCATTGATTCCCCGCGGGAACCGAGGCCATTGGGGGAAGACGAGGCGCCGAGTCGCTGACGCGGCTGGCCCCGGCGCCCCCGGGCGCCCCCTAGCGTGCTGGGTTCGGCCTGGTTCCGTCGGTGCTGTTTTCGACCCAAGCAGGCAAAAATCGGGCTCCTGGGGGCGCGACTGGGCCGTTTTTTCGGCGCCAGCGCGAAAAAATCGCCTGGGGAGGTCTTCCTGGGGCGCGGCTGGAGATGCCCTTAGGTGACTTCTTTTCTTCATGTTAGAGGATCCACTTCCACTGCAGAGAGATGGAGACTCGCACACAATGCCAGCAGGAAGATAGACTAATCAAACTGAATCGCTATAACCAGGAGATATAATAGAGAAAGAGGGAAAATAGGATGGGATCGCTCTGAATATTCATTCTTATCTCGACGTAGACGGCAACCTCAAGTGTGATCTCCCAGAAAAAATTTCTCTATTCTGTTTTTAAAAATAAAAAAAAAGTCTGGACCTCTTTTCCGAATACTGCAAAAAAAACCAGGGTTTCTAGCATACTGTGGCTTACAAAACTTTGGTTTTTTCTGAAGCCAAATGTAGCAAAGTATTCAAAACCATGGTGTTTTTCA